>NC_056750.1:185841730-185881730 GCF_019279795.1 Protopterus annectens | reverse complement strand
TAACCAGATGGTAACTGATTTAATTAATTCCAAAATCATTTCATGTCCTAGATCTGATCATAATTCAATTGTTTTTGAATTCATGATAAAAAATACTCATACTGTTCAGATCAAAAGGATACCAGCATACTTAACTCAACTAAAAGACTATAAAGAATATATACTTTCAGAAGTAAAACATTTTTTAGACATAAATAATACTCCTGAAGTCTCCATTGTTTATGTCTGGGATGCCTTAAAATCATATCTATATGGACAAAGTATCAGATGGTATAATAATAAAAGGAAATCTTGGGATAAGGAATTGTTAGATATTCAAAGTAAATTAGACTCTTATAAACATAATAATAAAGAAAATATTATGGACAAGAAAGTTATTGAAGAAATAAACAAACTAAATGAGAAATACAAAGAAATTTTAACTCATAAAGTTAAAATAACTTTAGAGAAATACAAGTTTTTGTCTTATTCAATAAGCCCCAAATACTTACATAGACTTAAAAATAAAACAAAAAGGTTGAATAAACAAAACCATATCAAAGAAATCTTTTCTCTAAGGAAAAAGAAGAATGTTTCTTGCATACCAGAAATACTAGATGAATTTAGAAATCACTTTCACAAAATTAACCATAATAACATTAACATGGAACCTAAAGATAAAATAAAGGAGTTTATAACCACAAACATGAATAAAAAGCTTAATAAACAACAGATTAAACTATTGGACAAAAGTATTTCATATACAGAGGTTATTACACAAATAAATAAGCTTAAATTAAACAAAGCACCAGGTAATGATGGTATTATACCAGAGATATATAAAATCCTTTCTAAAAGTACATATTCATTAATACATAAGGTTTTTATTTTGGCCCAAACTGAGTTAATAACCCCCCCCCCCATCTTGGCAATATACATTTATTTCGCCAATTTTAAAACCTAATAAAGATCCAACTAGATGTTCTTCATATCGGCCCATCTCATTACTTAATGTTGATTATAAAATGTTTATGAGTATCTTTGCTGATAGATTGAAGACAATCATTCCCGGCATTATAGATATAGATCAGACAGGCTTCATTGTAAATAGAAATACTATTGATAATATAAGAAGAACTTTAACATTAATAGATTTTGCAAATAGGAAAAAGAAAGATTTAACACTTATTAGTCTTGATATAAGTTCAGCATTTGATTCAGTAAGTTGGGACTATCTGTTTACCTTAATGAAGTGCACAAACTTCTCAGATGCATTTGTAAATCTAATTGAGCATTTATACAAAGGAACGTTGGCTTATATTAAGGTAGGAACATATGTTTCACAAAAATACCCATTCTTAAAGGTACAAAACAAGGATGTCCACTTTCTCCACTATTATTCACTTTAGTAATGGAGCCTTGGGCTAATTTGATCAGAAACAGTACTGACATAGAGGGTTTTGAAATAGATGAAAATACAACATCCAAAATTCAACTTTTGCAGATGATGTTCTAATTACATCAGCAGGATCTAATTCTTCTATGCAGTCTCTATTTGATAACATGATGAATTTTAAAAGTATTTCTGGTTTAATATTCAATGAAGAAAAAACTAAAATACTACCTATATATACACGAAAAAATATTCTCATTAGTGATTTTACTAAATATGTACCCAATTCAGGTCAGATAACTTATTTAGGTATAATACTATCTAAAGATATTAAATCTATTATATATAATAATTATAATACCGGTGTTCTTAATATACAAAATCTTTTTAATACCTGGAATAATATGTTTTTTACTATGGAGGAGAGACTTACAATTATTAAAATGATAATATTCCCCAAGATTTTATACTTAATATAATCAATAATACTTCCACCTACAAAAATAATTATCAAAAAACTGAATACACTAATGTTAAATTTCCTATGGGCACCTAATAGACCTAGGATTGCATTAAAGAAACATACTAATAGCTGGTCTCAAGGGGGTATTTGTTTTCCAGACTTTAATTTATATACTATCTCTTCTATTGTAAAAGTTATTACTTTATTAATAGATCAGTCATATGTCTAAAATGGAAAGATTATTGGGAGCTAATTAGTATGCACTTCATGAAAATCTCCTTAACACATAAAAATATGATTGTAAATAACTCCATGTTATGGTTACTAAAGGAATTTTGTACTTCACCTATTACACCTACACATATGGTTTGTTACCCATTAAATATTATTATTAGTTATTGTAACTTTATATTCATGCACCCTAAGTATAGGGAATGGAATTTTATTGTATTCCTATAATGTATACTCAGGGTATGCTTTTGTCATCTACTTCTGAAGGAACTCATTTAGCTATAGATAATGATCTAAAGTACTGGTATCAGTTGATATCTGATAATAAAGTTAAAAATCTAGATTTCTTAAAACAAGAATTTGATCTAAGAGAAACTTGCTGGTTAGAGGTTCAGACCTTTAGACAACATCTCATTAATAAAATAGATCTAATGTCTATAACAGTTAAAGAATCTATTCCAACACTGATTGATTACTTGATATTAAATTTACAACATAAAGTTTCTGATAAAGGTAAACTTTCATACATACATAAAATTATCAGACAAGAAACTTTTTACAGTGTAGATTCATACTGGAATTATTTCACTTCTATTAATGGGGACCCACCAAATCAACAAGATAAACAATATATATTGGAATCTGCTTATAGAGCTACGTCTTCCATTGTCTGGAGACTTTATACATGGAAATTTTACATAGATCTTTTTATACACCTTTGATGATGAATAAAATAAATAATAAAGATAATTTATGTAAGAGATGTAATGTAGAAATTAATGCTGACTGGGCTCATATGTTTTATGACTGTATAAAATTGAAAGAATACTGGAAGTCAATTAATGAATTTTTGCAGGCTCTTTTTACAGATAATTTCATTATTTCTAAATCTCTTATATTATTCAACACACCTGTACCTCAAAGTGTTAAAAAGGTTAAGCTTCCCTTGTTATGGTCTATTCTAGCAGTGGCTAGGAAAATAATAACTAGAAATTTAATTTCAGATACACCTCCTTCATTCAATGAATTTAAAAATGTTATGAATATAGTGTGCCATATGGAAATAAACACAATTAGGACAAGAACAAATAGAAAAACATCTTATTATATTGTATGGGATAATTTACAAAATTTGTTAAAAAAAATTTAATTTCAATAGCATGGTATTTTAGTTTAATTAATTGATCTGATTGTAGTGGATGTCTTTGTAAATACTTTAGTTGTTTTGTTGAATATTATAATAATACTTATATTTAATTACTTGTATAAAATTGTTATGATATTTCTCTTATATGTTAAAACAATAAATCTGTTTTGAAAAAAAAAAGGGCATTGCAATACCAGCACTCAATCTGCATGGTGGAGCAGTAGAACCCACAGCCTTCTGCATTAAAAACAAGTATACTTTCTGCTGTGCTACTAATGCTTTCACACACTTTACCACAATACTAGTGATATAATTTGCTAAACAGTTGCACATTGTAAACAGACTTGGCATATAAGCAACACTAATCTTCTCTTCCCCTGCAGCTCTCATCACCTTGTAAAATGCAATTGCTACACACTTTCTTGTAAAACGCACTTGACCCTCAGCCATATCTCTCAAATTTGTAGCACTAGCACAAGACATCTGGAAAAAGCCAAAATGTATGGGGGAACAAAGGCCCAAAACCAGGGCCATATTTAAAATATTACCTGTATGTCTTAGAAAGTTGCTAGAATAAAAGGGTTTTATTACCATGCCTTTCCTGAAAGTGGTAATACTTCCTAAGCTAACAAAGTTGTGACTAGATACAAGCTATAGGCAAAGAAATGCAACAAATTTAACCATCAGCCAGTTAAGTTTATGTCTTTACAATCAATACAGACAACTAGAACTGACCATTAATCTCACCATACTGTAGTGATTCATGTAGCTAAACCAACATTTAATAAACCAAACCTCTAAACTGATAAAACAGTTTATACCGTATGAGGTTTATCTGCTAGGCAGGTTATTGTATAGACACCAGAAACAGTTAGCAGACTCACAAATATCCCAGAAATAATCCTGGATAGATAAATCAAAAAATAACATTAAATGTAGAGCTAGAAATCACTACAGTACAGCTGAAGGCAAATACCTGCAATGGAGTATTGTTACTACAGCATATTTCAAAAAAGAAAAATACAATATGTACATTAAATAAAGATAAAAAAATACCTTACTCTGGTAAAGTATCCAAAAACTTACAGTAAAACCACTGAAACAATGGCTCATACACACCACTAAGACTTGCAGGAAACAGTAGAGCAGTTAAAACTGAAAGAAAAGATGGCACCGAAAACTGGCTGAGACTGTTTGAATGTAGCAAGGCAGTATGGGAGTAAAGAAATGAAAGTACAAGACAGGAATGTGTCCAAAAAGGCTAGGTACAGGAATACATACAGAAAGTGAAACCAGACTGCATATATCAGCAGAATCCTATTACTGGAAATGTAAGTAGCGTACAATAATCAGCATTTAGACTATTATAGAATATTTAGGAATGCAAAGGAAAGGGTAAATGAAAGCAAAAATGCAAAGTATTGAGCTACAGTATAATGTAGGATTTATTGGATATCACAGAGTTAACACAAAGAAGTGAGGGGTAAAAAGGAAGGAAATTTAAGGGTGGGGACAAGTATTTGCAGAGAAATAGAGATGAACAAGAAGGGCGATAGAAAAGGTGGTACCCAGTGGTGTGCAGAGAGCCTTACAAAGAATGTATAGGTTACAGGAGAATGATAACATTAGTTTCAAACATTTATTTTATTTCTGTATGCTGCAGACCAGTGATTTAAAGCACTGAGCTTGGTATAGGTATTACTTGAAATTCATGTTGGGTTATTAGGATTTTACAACTTTACTTTAGTGTGCTGCAGACTGGAGATTTAAAGCACTGAGCTTGGTGTATATGCTACTTGGAATTCATATTGGGTGATTTGTAGACTTTTACAACTTTAATCTGCTAAAGTATCCAAATAATTTACAGTAAAACTACTGAAATAATGGCTCATACACACTACTAAGGCTTGCAAGAGACAGTAGGGCAGTTAAAAGTGAAAGAAAATAGCATGGCTTATCAAGAGGAGGCCATACACCTTGCACAGGCCACTGCATTTGCAGATGCTGAAAATCTGGTTGATTTTAACTCTTATTACACAATTCGCAACAACAACCAAACTTTTGTACACATCAAATACTATCTTGGGGATGTAATAGAATTGTACAACAGTTCAAATGACTCATAGTGTGTTCCCAGATATAAAGTCTTCCAATTTGTATTGACTGCTACTGAAGATATCACATACACCCACGCACTCACACACACACACACACACACACACACACACACACACACACGCATGCACACGCGCGCACACACACACACACACACACACACACACACACACACACACACACACACACTCTATCAAAAAACACTTTTTCACATTTCGGGGTCACGATGATCTGGAGCCCATTTCCATAGGACACTGGGCAGGGTATACCCTGGACAAGGCACCAATTCATCACAGGGCATGGACTACAACACTCACTCGCACACTATACACATAGTCAATTTCACATCACCAGTTCACCTAACCTCCATGTCTTTGGACTGTGGGAGGAAACCGGATTACCCAGAATAAACCCACACGAACATGGGGAGAACATTGAAACTCCACCCACATGGGATTTAAACCCAGAACCTCAGCAGTGGAAGCATGAGTGATAACCTCCCCCAGTAAAGTGCTGCCCTAAGGATATTATGAACATGAAAACAGTGTGCAAAGTTTGTATGTTGAAGTAAAAATGGGGAAATTTAGTTACAAATGGTTGAAACGTTTTGTTTGCATGTTCGGGTGACATCACCATCCAAGTGACATGATGTTAATGTCATTGTATCCTTTACTCTCACAAACTGCTTTGTTATTGTGGAGATTATGATATTATTTGAGTATTTGTGTTGTTCAACAATTTTTCAACAAATGTTTTACTTTATGTATCATGTATATATTTCTAAGGTGATCCTTCAGTGGCTTGAAAGGCAGCTATAAAATGTTGTATTTCTGCTTGCGTTCATGTTGACCAGATGAATGGCAAACTTTCCTTTTCAAATATCTTACAATAATAAAGGAAGGCTGAACAGATAAGCCTGTTCTTAAAAGACATGTTGTGCTATTTGAATGTTTGCAATAAATTAATGAAGAGGTGAAAGAAAAAGATGCCTGAAATAAGAAATTCTGAGTGCAATAAATCAATTTCTGCATATTGAGCATGGCTATACATCTTATAGTGCTAGTTTTAAGCATTCATTTACTTAGAATCAGTAACAAAATCTCAGTAACAAGTTAAATAATCTTATTAAGATAATTAAGGACAAAATGGCTTGAAACAAACAAACTTCTCTTACATAAAAACTAGAAAAACCTCATCAAGCAAAAAAACAAGCATTATTTCCTTGATTTGAGATATTTAATCTTGCATAGATTTCACTTTTTGCAGTGTGAGTTTGAGTTATGCCCAAACCAGGACCCAGAGGGTCTGCTTACCTGTCTAGCCACACCTAACAATTACTTCAGCAGTCCACAATATTCAGTGCACAGGCTATGGAGGCAGTTTTACCTGCCTTAATCCCCCATGGTGAAGCAGACACAGCTTCAATCTCGAGAATCCACTGCTCTTCCCCTGACATAGCCATTCACCCTAAGACCTACAGTCACTGGCTTGAGATTCCAGGCTTCCATCCACACAGTCAGCAGCTTGCCTGCATCCCTCCTCTTGTACTGGAGCACAGCCAGCCTGATAACCAACACTCCCCCTTCATGGAATAAGCAAGCCAATTCTACCACTCACTCCCATCTTTCCCTACCTAGTTTTTCTAGCACTTGAGCCACTACAGAGACTCAGGTCATCTGGGCATCATTGACACAGCTGGAACGGGAATACAGATATTTGTCTTTTAGACAACTTTGTGGATATTTGACTTAATTTTTATCCCTTTGGTGGTTTGCATGCTTTTTAATGAGTTTTCTTCCACAATTTCCATGGCTTGCTTTACATCTAACATCTAAATATCAGATCTAGCAGGCAGTATTCGACTGCAATGTCTAAACCAATGTATTACACTGCAGTCATGTGGAATAAGATCATTGTGACATCACAAAAATGAGCTGTTTCTACACTCTACAACAAAGTGACCAATCTCTGTTCAGTCTGTGTCCATTTAGTGTCATCCTTACCATTTGTATGTGTTTGTCTGCATTTGATATTTGCTTGTCTGCTCATGTTACCTTAAGTTCTTCCTTTGCCCCTTTCCCATTTTCCTATGTTTATTATTCTTCCTTTCCCTACTTTTCTGGCTCCCCCAGTCATGTCCATTCCAAAGGATGATATGCATTGGCATTTTACTGTGATGACCTATAGTAGTCTGTTTAGAGTGGCATGATCTTCCACCCTTTTGACCACATGCCCATCTGTAGCACTACCTGCCCATTGTGCTAGCTTAGTGCTGTTCTTCTCTGTGACATGGCTGTACTGATTTACTATGCTGTCCTTTCCTGGGTGTACTGACACTCTGCTGGCCCAGATTCATATTTTATTACCTTTGGCCTATTTTATGCTGCTGCTTCACACCATTTAATACTGTGGAGGTACACAGTGCTTGTCTATGAATCTCACCCTGTCACTCCTACTAAAATTGATGCCCCCCCCCCCACAATTAATCACTGTATCCACTCCATTCACTGGGAACATTAAGTAGAAGGTAAATTTTCACATCTCTAAAATTAGTTTTAGTAAGTCGTTAAATCAGTTGTTAAATGGCTGTTTTCTTTATTTAATAATCATTGTGCATCAGAATTTGACACAATTTGTCTGCAGTGCCATTCAATGTGTTTGCTCTCCATGAACCTTCACATTACTTTTTAATCTTTCGCTACCTCTTTACAAAAATATTGAAGAAATAATATTGCAATAAACTTACTTATGCCAGATGTCATCATGTTATTTATTTATTTATTTATTTTACCAAATTACCTTTCAAAATTCTTCAGATTTTCACTTCATCTTTGTTGTTTCCTAATTAACATTATCGTGTTGTATTATAACTTCTCAGTTTGTTGCAAAAAAAATGCACTAAACATGACTAAAGTTACTGTTTTCCTGAGTTTTCTTTCCTTACCATTCACTTCTCAATTGTTTTCTCTGAGGAAGTCGCTTGACCTAACAGTGCTATGAAACCACTACTTAAAAGATGCAGTCAAATGCACTGAATTAATTTAGGTTGGCAAATTATTAAAATAATAAAACGTGAGTGAATAACATCAGTCTCAGGAGAACATTTAAGAGTATACAGAATCTACTTTGTATCCATATAGATAACTTGTATCTTGTTGTGACAGGCATATTCCCCCAAAAGTAATTCACAAATTGGAGAACAAATAACTACTTGTTAGTTTGCATAATGTAATACCCTTCAGCATAATGAACATTTCTGAAACTATCGAATCCCACTGGGAAACTATGTTACTTTGCAGTGATTTCAGACAGAAGGTGATATGTTTGGAGAAACAGCTATTTCAGTAATGTGTTTATAAGCCATCACAGATTAAAAATATCATCTGAAAAACTGCAAAAACTCTTAGCTAACTTAGGTTCAGAAAATAGTATTGAATTTGTACCTGCATCATCAGTAAAGAAATAAAAACACGCAGAGGGTTAGGAAGAATCCAAAATTGCTTCGTCTTAGTATTATTTATACACAGAACAGAGCTCATGCCATCTTGCAGAGACAGACTCATTTTCTACAAAAGCCACCTCTGTGTCATGCTATCAGTGTAGTGCGGATGGCATTATAGATATTAGAGCAATATTCAGCCATCACGCAGTGATTACTTCTCTGCTCTGATGGCCCATTACAAGTAGGTTTTATATTCTGACTGATTTACTATGGGATTCTCAGAATGTCGATAGGTACGGTGGGGCAAGAAGGATTTGTAAGTGGCTAATGTCATAAAATGGCATCTCAGTAGATGAATGTGCAGAAAACATACATGGACACTGCAGAAGAACCCCTTTACAGTTACAAAAGTTACCAGACATTATAGAAAACCATAGAATGCAAAATATACATGTAAGTGCTCACACACACACACACACACACACACACACACACACACACACACACACACACACACACACACACACACACACACACAAACACATTTAGATATATATACATTTTTGTTTTTTGCTCTTATGATAGTGGGTCTGAAGTGTATCACTTGTAAGGATCAGCTCAGTGCTGGATGCAAGGTGCTTATCAAACACCAAGACACATAAAAGCCAGAGCAACTAGTTCACTGCATGGCATAGAACATAATCTACATCTGTACCATCCAAGAATATGACAGGCAATTCGAAACAAGAGTGTTTCCAGTGGTTTACTACTGGCATTTTGAATCTGCTTCGGTTGGCTGTCTATAATGTTGACGTGAAATGTAGAGTTCAGAATGCAGAAAAGTAAACCAAAGCAAAAATAAGTACATCAACAACCATGGATTGATGTATTCGACATAGCAGGAGGTGACATCACTCACCTCCGGCTATGCACATTACCATACCATTAAACTGTATAGTCAACGGTATGGTAATTCTACTATTTTGCAGGAGGTGCTATGGCCCCTGTACCCCCATGTGGGGGTTATGCTCCCCCTGCAAATTAAATAGAGTGGCGCAGTGGTGCAGTGGTTAATGTTGTCGCCTCACAGCAAGAGGCTCTCCGGTTCGATTCTCAGCTAGGGTGCCTTCTGTGTGGAGTTTGCATGTTCTCCCTGTGTTCACGTGGGTTTCCTCTGGGTACTCCAGTTTCCTCCCACATTCCAAAGACATGCATCTGGAGCATTTCTCCCTGGGCCTCCGCTGAAAACAGGCTCTGTGGAACCTCGTTGAACTTTCCCAGTCAACAAATGATAAATAAAAATAAATAAATATACCAACTCCGAGATCACACAACAATGAGGAAATGGGCTAATTCCCAGTTCCTCACTGAACCGTGATCTCCCTGCACAATATTCTACCCAAATACTCGACTTCACTATCCATTTGTGGTAGTGTAGTCAGTTCATTTGGGTTTAACATTCTGCCAACTTGAAAACTGCAAGTCGACCACATGCCGGTCGACCAGCTCAGTTTCAAGGTTTTCAGTGTAGACCATTTCCAGTAGGTATATTCTCAGTGATATGGACAGCCCTTGACCAGGTAGTATAGCCACCAGCCCCATGGGTCAGATTTTCCAGCCTCCAAACCAACTGATATCCAAAAGTGCACCTTTTTCAATTATGTCAGTTCAACCAGTGAAGCATGAAGTTCTGCTTGGTAGCCCCCATGATGCCCACTGTTAATATGGTCCAGGAAGGTCACTGGGGAATGAATAGGTGGTAGGGGGGTAGGAATCCACACTGGGACAGCTCACCAGGCTGCCTTATGCAGCCCCCCACCATTCCTAGCCATAATCCACCGAATATGTTTGGTGGAGTATGGTAACACATTCAGTGGAGTACGACCAAGAAATGGGAAGGACAGACCACCAGATATGTTACCAGAGCAAGAGAAGGAGCACATTTGTGACTCCCCAATGTCTGAACTACTCAACTGCCTATCCCCTACAATGAGTATAAATTCCTGATTTAGATGGTGCAACCCAGTACTATATTATTTAAAACTCAGTTTCCTTTGCCTACAACCAACCTCTATAGTATTTTATACATATCTAGATAGACAGATAGAGAATACTATGTACAAGTACCTGATCTCTTATGTATTATTTTAATTTGTTCATCTTGAAACTATTACAAAACAGACCATCTACAGCAATATATTAAATATATATTGCAAAATTAAAGTGACCGTGTGGGAAACTATAGAGGATAGCTGATAAGAGATTCTCCCTCCTGTGATTAGGTAAGCTGATACAAAACTGTCAAAGCTACAGCTGTGTCTCAAATTTGCAAGTCTTACTGGGGACCAAAGCAAAACTGTAAACAGAAAGCCATTGTTACATTTATACCAGATTTCTGAAAGTTCTGTATATCAGAAGAGAGAACAGCCCCCATGGGCTATGCATAATGCAGATCAAATATATACAATTTTAGTAGACTACTGCAGTCTTTACAGCATAGTTAATGGAAATGTGACCTGCCTTAATATTATTTCCACCAATTGCCTCCTTAGAAGACCACCCAGACCAAATTAACAGTACACTCAGTCAAGAATGTCTGATGGACTACACCCCCATTGACCAACCTAGAACCCGATTATGCCAATTTCACAGATCCTGAATAACAGAAGCATATCTCCCTGTAATTACAAACATTCCAGATCCAAAAAATACCTGGTCAGTGCAAAGGCAGGGGTTAGCTTACCAAGGTAAGAGTGCAAAAGTGCCAATGCCATGCTTCTTCCAACATGGCATAAATAAGTCTCCATCAGATGGCTACTTAGAAATTATGGTCATACCTGTAATATCCCCCCCCCCATTAGAAAAATCTGCTACTCAAGCACTGTTAGGAATAATCAAAGAAGTCTACAACTGGCCTAAAAGGTTGTCTTCCAGGAGAACCATTATTGCCTTTTACCACAAGTTTCGTAAGCTTAAGCATTTTATAAGGATGAGCAACAAAATGGGGAGACTAAAACACGTATGCAGGAAAAATTAAAGCAAGACTCCCCTCCAAAAAGAGGCAGCTGTCCATATGCTGCCACAATGTTAGCCATGAAAACTGATTTCCAACTAAAGCAAATTACTACAAACTCAGGTGAGTGGGAGTGTAGTTTTCTAGTGCCAAAATGACAGCAGAAACTGAATACCAGCAGATGAGAAAGGCTGTCATCTGATCTATTAATGCTAAAGGGAATTATTCTGGCCTCATTCATCTTAAGTCAAATTTTGAAGGTCCCACCTAACAGCATAACAATGATCTCATGGTAACCTATTCAAAGACACCACCACCAAGGAATAGTAATGATGACCCCCCCTCTCCTCAAGTCCAGCTCCAGTCTTAACCTGTTTTTCTGTGTGCTAAATTCTTATTGTTTCCCTGTGTGATAGATTTTAACATATGACTACTTAAAAGCCCACTATAAGACTTTTCCTGCAGCCAAGGAAGGCCAGTGCACTAAAAGAAAATAAGATAGTGCTACCTTAAAGTGAACAGCAGGTTCTATGCATATGTTGTTAGCTGCTGCTGTTTCTCTCCCTGTAAACATTATGCTTAACCTAAAGCACCTCTCTCATTGCTAACATGCCCAGAAAGTAATTCCTTACTGTGTGTTCCAGCTTCATCTCAGATGACCGACACCAGGCTGGCAGCTTTTACTCCAAAACCCTGTGGACATGACCATGCTTGGCAGTGACTAAACCTTCTATGTACTAACCAAAGCAAAATCTATACCTATTTTTGGGATTAAAATCAGGTCTGATAATATTATTACTAGTTATGACATCCCCTCAGAAGATGATTCAGGAATGGAGGAAAGAAGAGAGTGTATCCTCTTAAATTTCCCAGAAATTGCTTGGACCAGCTATTCTGTCAGGCATTACCAATCTGATGCTAAGGGTTTCATAATACATCCAGTTATCAGTACCGCAAACTGGACTGATGTTAATAAACTCTCACCTCAGGACTAGCTTCAGATTTATCAATAAAATGTGACTGCCGTGAAACAATTAATGAGCCTTATGAACAATGGGAAAACATAAATATGGCAGGCAGTGAATGCTACAATAGAGATGTACTGAGGAGGGCAGAAAAGCAAGCTCCTTTGAGTATATGTCAGAATCTCCTACCTCTGGCAGCACGCTAAAAGAAGGCATGCTCCTTTCCTAACTCGTGCTAATGTCTGACCATTATCAGTAAATCATTACATATCCCCACCTTTGCTGCAAAATGACCTGGGAAAAGCAGTTCTGGGCAAACTGTATGTCAGACCAAACTTCCTTCATCAATGACAAGATATGATCTGTAATTAATGAATAAAGATAGAGATAGAAACAGAGATACACAGACCTACGCTATATGGCTCATACATACTTATGAAGGAACTAATTGAAGATCTAAATGAACATCCTATTGAGCTGAGCAGAATGCTGAGGATAGAAGGTTGTGAGAAAATAAATCCCTAGGGCCATATACTACAGCCTAATATGTTAATGTCCCCAGAATAGCAAAATACTGTAAAATGTTATCAACTTCCCCATAAAGCCAAACAAAGAGTTTAAACCTATCTTCCTGCATAGGTGTATAACCAGCATTCTAATTATTCTTCAAATGCTGACTTCAACACTAAATCTGCACTGCAGAACCAATTTAAGCATACCTTATTGCATGCTGGTCATGCAAAACAACCTTTAAACTTGAACTTCTTCCTCTGATGCTGTCTCCAATGAAACTTCATCTCTTCAAAAGCCATTATGATCCCTGAAAAGACAATTAGTTTGAGATTAGGATTAAAGAAACAAGGTAACCATCCTAAAGGTAGCATAACTGACCCAAGCAAAGTGAATAGGCCACTGCATAAACAGAACAGCTGCCAGTGCCAGAGACAGTGATGCAACCCTTCTAACCAGAATACTTAGTATGGCAGATACCCAAGCAACCCCCCCCCCCAACAGAAGCAATACAGAGCAAATGAATGAGATTTGTCTACTGCTCTTCAAATTCTTTTTGTGACAATTTACACTTTAATACCTCAAACAGACCTGTAACCGCATTTGATGTTACTGGGAACAGAGCCATAGCATGTATCCAAGGGTTACCCAGAATGAAAAATATTCCTCACTGAAATTTAAAATTAAATGTGCCTTGATAAACAGCAATGTGAGGGCTATACACTATTCCATGTAAATGTTCATATATAAATTTATATATATTTTTTTAATATAGGTTCATAGGTTCATACTAGGCTATCTGCCCTGGGGCATTTATAAGCCTAGCCCAATTGTGTTTGGCTTACGCCACCCCTTGATTTGAGCATACTGTGCCCTTTTTAAAGTTTAGTTTACTGTGCCTTTGTCTAATAGTGAAACGGAAGTAATCCCCGGGACAAACCTACGATCCCCCATCCACTCATCAAGATTCTTCTTGAAGAGAGTCAGTGAGGTGCTCTGCCTAACATGAATTGGAATTCTATTGCAGAGCAAAGGGAGCCTATGGGTTATGAATCTGTCCCTCCAGCATGTTCTATTTATTTCTGTGCTGAGGTTCAAGTCCCTCGAGCGTGTGGCTCTAAGGGATTTAGATTTACTGAGGTGGAGCATGTCCATTAATTCTGGGTTGGACATAGCTTTATATGTCAGGAATAGATTGCCTCGAAGTAGGCGGTATGCAACTGAGTAGAGCTGGCGTTTTTTTAACTGAGCAGCATATGGCATCTGTTTGAGTCCCTTGATCCTCCTGGTGAGGTACTTTTGGGGTCTTTCTAATTGCTGCAGGTGTCGGGTAAGGTACATCCCAAAGGGGGCAATGTATTCTATGATGGGCCTGATGTGGGATGAATAATGGGGCACGATTACCTCTCTTGATCTAGATGTGAATCCTTTCGTGATGAGGTGGGCTATGTAGAAGATCTTTCTAACCACTTTGGCAATGTGGTTGTCAAAGGAGAGATTGCTATCAACTTGGGTCCCCAGATCCCTAATTACTTTCTCTGTTCTTAATGGGTTACCACCTATGTGGTAATTTGTGGGCACATTGTTTTTGACAAAGGGTGTGACTATACACTTTTTGGCATTTAGCTTTAGACCATGGCTCTGGCACCAGTTACCCGTCTCTGCGAGACCTTTTTGAAGGATGTTTGTGTCAGCTGGAGAGTCGATTATGGCGCCCAGTTTGCAGTCATCTGCGAACTTGGTGAGCCATAGTCCTCCCACGTTGGCCTGTACCACAGAAAAGTAAATACCAAACAAGAGAGGTCCCAGGACAGAACCTTGTGGGATGCCACTTGTGACTGGTTTCGAGTCTGACATGGCTCCAGCAACTCTGACTCTGTTTTACTAACTAACTAATACTGAATCCTGCAGAAAAATGAGAAAAACATATAGTATAAAGTAACAAACTATAACTGTATGTATACATTTTTTGGTTACATAGGTTTTGGGAAGTAGAGAGTGATCACATTTTAGCAACATCAACTTATTTAAAAAATCTGGTATTTATTTTGAATGCCATGACTAATCTCAATTCATGCAACTGCAAATTGTTTTGTTTTAGAGTGATCCAGTCACAGCACCATAAACCTACACTATCACTGATTTTACAGAGCATCCCTGATTTTGTTCATATGTTTTCCTTATCCATCATAGTATATAATTTTCTGGCAAATAAGTAAGAATTACCATCATTCAACAATGATAGACATTGGAGAATCACCTTTCTTAATGATGTCTGTTACGTGAAGTAATATTTAAAACTTGTCATATATTGCTTTGGTCAACATTCTTGAGTAAAATAGTTAAGAGATATTCTGTACATAAGTGCACAAATGACTGACAGAAAGCAAAATAAACTGCTAAGGCATTGTTCATGTGCACCTGACTGACTTGAGTCAATAACATAAGATTATATGTTTATTAGAGTTTAAAATAAAGGAACATGCCAACAACAAGCCTCCTCCAGTACAAAAAAAAAAGTTAGTTTCATAAAATTCATGCTTCCTGACATTAAGCACAAACCAGGGAAAATGGCCAGGCTACTGAAACTTTAAAACTCACCTTTGTTTACCTAACAAGGTGACACACTCCTACCCATGCATCTAAATGTCTCTAAATAAACAAACAAATAAATAAAGACATACATACATACATACATAATAATAAAATATTGTCCAAATAAATAACTGGTGTCAAAAATGTGGACTGAAACTAAATGCCAAAAACTGCATCACTGTAGACTTTGTAAAGTCATATATTGTGGGAACTACCACATTGACAGTATGCCCAAGAGTTGACCCAGTTGTTGGGGATTTGGGAACTTATGTGGACAGTGACCTAATTTTTGACCAACATGTGCGCATTGTCATAAGAAAATCCTTCTATACTGCAGAACTTCTAAACAAATGGATTATGTCTAGATCTACGGATATCATTGCCCTCCTTTGCTTAGGCCTCATTAGGTCCTAACCTAGACACCAAAGGCAGAGGTGTGTCCATATTCACTAAGGATATCCACACCTCCAGGCTAGTTGCTCAGCATAATGCATCCGAGGTTATCTAAGTGCGCCTAACTCTGGGCAAAACTGCAATCCAAATTGTAGCTTGCTACAGATCCTCCACCATGCCCCAGGATTCCCACTCCTCTTTTCTTGATATACTGGAAAATATTAGGGTTCAATCAAACACCCTAATAATGGGCGATTTCAACTACCCCACCATTAACTGGGAAAATTACTCATGTACCAACTCCGTCACTCAACGCTTTCTGGAATTCATAAATTCCAATGCCCTGGATAAACTTATCCACACCCCCACCAGGGGCAACAATATCCTAGACCTAGTCATTACCAACATGAGTGACCAGTGTTCCACACCTGAAGTCAACTCCTCGTTGGTCAGATCCGACCCTAAGCTAATCACCCTAGATATCCACATCCTGACCCCCCCCCCCACATTAAGGAAGTCACAGTAAAAAATTTCTCCAAAGCCAACTTCATGCTTCTTAAGACAGAAGTGGCGAACTTCATGACACTCATGCAGATGGATAGTACAGCTACAACTGCTGAATCCTACACAGACGCACTCTATAAGCACTTACACGAGTGCATCGGTTGTGCTATCCCAAACAGAACCAAGATGCTATCCTCCAAAAAAATGAAGCCAATCTGGTGGTCCCCTGCCATAAACAAACTCTACAACAGAAGGAAGAAACTGTTGCAAAAGAGAGTAAAATCCCATGAGTGGAGAAGTTCCATGGTCAGCCTTAGTAAGAAGCTGAGATCCCTTATAAGATCCTCCAAAGCTAGCTGTGAAAACAAAACCACCACTGATTCTAGGGACAACCACAAAGCATTCTATAGCTATGTCAAGAATCTCAATGACAACACCCAGATCTGCTCTGAATTAAAGTACAATGGCATGAAAATTACAGAACCAACTTATATTGCCAACGTCCTGGCAGATAGGTTCAGTACTAACTTTACCCCCCCCCCACCCCCTAAAGGACCCATAACTATACAGGAAGAATGCAGGGATCCCTGTAATCACAACTACACAGGTAAAAGCTGCTATCTAAAGCCAAAAATACAGCATCTATGGGACCGGACAACATCCCAGGCTGTGTTTTACACGAACTTCAGAACTAACTGGCTCCCCACCTATGCACCATGTTTAGTCATAGTCTCACATCAGGCTTTGTGCCTACTGGATGGTGCACAGCAACAGTTTTCCACTCCACAAAGGGGGAGCCACCACTGATCCCAAGAACTATCACCCTATTAGCCTGACGAGCCTGGTCTGTAAGGCCATGGAACATATCATCATGGAACTCGTAAAAAAAGACATTGGTAACCTCCACACTCTGGACCCCACCCAGTTCGGTTTTGTGAAAGGCAGATCATGCCTCCTGAACCTGATCGACTTCTTTGAGGCAGTCACCAAAGCTGTAGATGAGGGTAAGGTGGTTCACACACCCTATCTTGACCTCGCCAAGGCTTTTGACACCATCTCCCATTCTGGAATTACAGCTAAACTCACTAAACTAGGTATACATCCCTACATCACAAGATGGGTTGCCAATTGGCTCACTGACAGAACCCACACAGCAAAAGTTGCAGACTCCAAATCTGACTTCAAACCAGTGGCAAGTGGAGTACCACAGGGTTCAGTCCTGGGACCTCTCCTGCTTGGTATCTACTTCTCTGAAGTACAGGCTAACACAGAAGGCCTTTGGCTAACGAAGTTCGCAAATGACTGCAAACTAGGAATCATAGTTGAGTCTCCAAATGATGTGGCCCTCCTACGGAAGGGCCTCAATGAGACAGATGCCTGGTGTCAGAGCCATGGCCTCAAGGTCAATGCCAAAAAGTGCATTGTCATCCCCTTTGGTAAAAACTCTGTACCCATGAACTACCACATAGGCGGCAGTCTACTTAATGCCGAATGTGTGATAAGAGACCCGGGGACCCAGGTGGACAGAAGTCTCTCCTTTGATAATCACATTGCCACAGTAGTCAAGAAATCCTTCTATGTGGCACACCTCATCACAAAAGGATTCTCATCTAGTAAAAAGAGGTCATTGTTCCCCTCTACACGACACTCATTAGACCCATTATAGAGTACAATGCCCCTTTTGGAATGTACCTTACAAGACATCTGCAGCAGCTGGAAAGGCCACATAAGTACCTCACAAAGAGGATTACTAGCCTCAAACAGATGCCCTACACTGACCATCTCAAAAAACTCCAGCTTTACTCCGTAGCATATCGCCTACTCTGAGGTCATGTCTGCCTAACATATAAAGCTATGTCAAACCCAGAGCTGTTGGACATGCTACACCTAAAGAAATCCCAATCTCTCTGAGCTACACACTCTAGGGACCTAAACCTTGTCACCATAATAAATAGAACATGCTGGAGGGATAGATTCCTGTCCTAGAGACTTCACATACTCTGGAACAAGCTACCCATCTATGCCAAGTTGATGGGAAATAGGAAATACACCCCGGGGATCGCTTCTGTGGCTCTGCTCGACAGAGGCACAGAAAAATAACTTTCTTGGGTGGCATAAGCCAGGGAACCTTGTTGGCTAGGCTTACTTAGGCCCTTGGGCCAATAGTCTAGTATCTACCTATGAACCTTTGAACCTATGAACAATGCCTCCTTTAGCATGTATCTGTCCAGACACATGCAACAAGAGAAACACCCACAGAGATATCTTGCTAAAAGGATACAAGGTCTAAGCAATATGTCTTACATAAACTGACTTAAAGCTCTGTGACTACTCAGTATCATATAGACTGCTAAGAGGTGAAATCTGTCACCTGTGTCTAGCATGCAATACATCCTCCAACCCAATACTGATGGATTTACTGCACATCAGTAAGTCAAATGGCATCAGAAATAATTGATCTAGTGATCTAAACCTCTTTTGCAGCATCAAAAGAACAGTTTGGAGGACAGTTATATATCTCACAGAGGATGCCATTGCTGTGGAATAGGCTTTCTATCCATGTAAAACAAAGCTCATCCCTGTTGATAGTCAAGCACAACTTGGATCTATGAATGAGAAACAGAAAATTTACATCAGGACTGCCCCCTGTATTTCTAATTGATACAGACAGTTCTTAAATGCTTTATCCTATGCATGGGTCCCCTCAGATTATCTGTGGTCTGATACCAGTTATTTTTATTAATGACAAGATATAATTATTGTTCGTGAGATGGCTAAAGACAGTCTAACACCAAAGTGGATAGGTTAATTCAAGCACTAAAAAGGAAACTGGCTAGGCTTAAAATGGCCCACAAGGGCAGCTAGCCTAGTACTTACTTATGAACCTATGAATCTATGAAGTTTGGAAAGTCTCTGCATTGTGGATCTACCCACTGAAAGCCCTCACAACTGGCAATTGTAGGAAAAGAGGTGGCAGCTAGTACAGCCAAACAATGATGCCCAATAAAGCTATAATGATCTTATACTTAGAGAATAAAGTTGATTCACATTCTCTTACTCTGGCTGCTTTCTGAGTTCATAGCACAAATATATAGTAAGTGCTCATATGTCTTTCTCTAAACCTGGAAGTTTATAGGCTCAGAAGAATATACTAGGCTCTTTCTCCACAGAAAGCTCATGCTCCCCTTGAGATATCTATTGCTTATAAAAAGAAAAACAAAGAACAAGTTCACAGAAATATGTAGGTAAGAAGCCAGTCTAGATGTCGTCAATCATGTCTCATATGATTCACTGTCCATAAACAGCTGCCTCTGACTCTATCACTGACCCATTGCAACACTTTGTAGAAGTGTACAATCCCCCAAACCAGCTACAAAAGCCATGTCTAAAAGATGCTAATTAAGATGGAACCACCAGTAGCACATGACTGGATAACACATAACAAGACTGATGTGAATTTCAATAGCATAAGTTGTTGTTGTTGCGTCTTTCGGCTTTTCCTGGTTAGGGGGTCGCCACAGCGGAACTCTGGTCCGTTAATGATTGGTAGTTGATTTTTACGTGCTGAGTTACCAGCCTTGGCGCACAACCTTCAACGACGGCATGCCCATTCATGCATATCTCCACGCAGAAGACGCTCTAGCTGAGAATCGAACCGGACAGGGTCTTACTGTGAGGCGATAACGCTACCACTAGACCAAATAAGAGAAGAAAACTTACACAGGTTGTGGGAGCCAATTTTTTTTTTCTTTTTTTAATAAACATAAGGTGTAAAAAGAGGAGGAGGTAAGTAAATTGGTCTTCGCTCATAGGCACACAGGATTACTCATTCTCATACACAAGCACACTGTCACAATTACTTCCCTGAGGTGAACCAAACTACATTAAGCTCTAGACAATGCCAAATGCTGTATGCTGGATGAACCATCAACTAAACACTCACCCAAGACTGACATTTCAATTATTTAATATAAACAGCGTCCAGAAAACCTTAATTACATGTGATCGGAATCAATAGCTGCCTACAATCTAAGTGCATGGCTAGCCTTGTGAACTTACAAATTCACCCCTCAGAAAACTATGTTGACTTGCAAAAACTTTACCCATACTTCCATAATGCTCTAATTGCTACCACTTACTGCTCACTGGACAGGCAACTGATGCAGAAAAATGTCATCACTGCTCTGGTAGCTGACATCACTCTGGCTCCAGGTTAAATACCCTAGCAAGGTCTTGATACTCCCCACTCCCCCCCTTTTCTGCCATACACAGGCTCAGGGACAAATGTGTTTGCAGGCAAACTTCACAAGATGTTTATCAAATGTTTCGAAGGATAAACTGAATTTTACAATATTGTGAGAAAATGTGCAGAAATTATTTCATATTCAGCAAAACTAGTAACCTGGGACTATGAAGACCTGATATCATCTCATATGGGCTAGATACAGCCCTTGTCAAAGCCAATATGGCTTAAATGCATTAGGTGACCCAACATGTGGTGTAACACTGACCCACTAGCAAGCCCTACTTGTCTAAAAATAGTCCTGAAGCCTAACAAAATAAATGAGTGCAGTCAGTTGATATTCTTGTCCAAGCCTCTGAAGATGAATGTTCATAGGTTCATAGGTAGGTACTATGCTATCTGCCCAAGGGCATTTACAAGCCTAGCCAGAGTGTGTCGGCTTTCGCCGCCCCATTGTTTAATTAAGCAGAGCCAATGAAGTGATCCCAGAGGTGCATTTTCTGTTACCCATCCACTCATCAAGGTTTCTCCTGAAGAGTGTTAGTGTGGGGCTCTGCCTGATGTAATTTGGAATTTTGTTCCAAAGCATGGGGAGTCTCTGTGACAGGAATCTATCCTGCCAGCATGTTCTATTTATTGTTAAATCTGTTTATTAGCCTAAAGGTTCATGGATCCTTGTGATCCAGGCAAGTGTTTCCAGTTTAATACTTTATGCTGTAATAAATCATTTTATCTTGTTTATGTATTTCTATCTTTGCATATTGTTCCGATATCTCATCTTTGGCCACAGCACAGGTGTTTGAATTGTACTGAAAAAGCACTGTGTTTTGAAATACTAGGGTCTCTGAATTTGCCAAAGAAAGTAAAATAAAGTTTTTTTTTTCCCTGGGAAAAATAATTATTTGCCTTTTTTCATAGCAGTGGGAACTCCTGAGGTAGCTATGTTAAGTAACTCAAATCATTCCTCTCAATCTCTTAGCACAATAATTCTGTACAAAGCATTAATGGAAAACCAAAAATTTTGTGCGGAACAGACCAGAATTATGAGGTACAAATCTGAGTATTCCGTGAAATTCTGGACATATGAGAGGTATGATAGGGGTTTGGCAGGCAGCCAGGGGGCCTTACCTCTAATAAATCACTAATTTTGGAATGACTGTTTATGGCTGCATGCATTCATATAAGAATATTCAATATTTTGGGGGTGAGATATGTCTTCCATATAACTGTTATGTGATACATGTTATAGTCCTTGATATAATCATGTTATTTAATTATATGAAAACAGCCATAGTAATTGCAATTTCAGTGTCAGTACACTGTTGGGGTACTTGGAAATTTAACATGGACAGAAAAGAGAAAGAAAACAAATTAATGTTGTCATTCCATGAGTTATAATATAGATCATACTGCAATGTATTTTTTTATCTTCGTGATTTTTCCGTACAAAACCCAGATCATATGCTTCACATATCTGCCATTTGACAACTGTAAACAAGGCATCATTCATCTTTTCTTAAATACTCTCTGTGCAAGGTAGTGACATATCACACTTCACTGTAGATGAGGAACATTTGCAGTTGACAAGTTTTAGTTAGTATAATGGATTCATATATATATATATATATATATATATATATATATATATATATATATGTATATATATATATATATATATATATATAGATATATATATATATATATATATTTTTTTTATGGTATTGGATACCTTGGCAAGTATGCGTTTTTTTATACGTTTGTGGGTATGAAAGTAATTCATTTCAACTTTTTAATTATACCATTTCTAATGAAGACTGGAAGTAGTCTCAAAAGCCTGCACTTCAGTTCAGCTTAGGTAGCCAGTAAATGAATCACTTGTAAACGTCAACATTGTTTTGTCCTTGCCCATGGCTAACATAGCACAATGTTCTGTTCTTAATACTGCACAGCAGGCGTGGTTTGATTCACCCACTGACTCCATCTTCAACTTAACTGGTGAAATGTTGCTTCATGAGCAGTGATGCAAAGAAAATAATTTCCCTGTGAATGTTTTATGTTAACAGTAAACTGACAACATGCATTTAAGATATTAGAAAGTTAGGTCAGGGTACGCCATGTTTCTAGCTAGTTGTTACTGGACAGGTTATTTAATTATTTTATTATTATTTTATTAACTGGGGTAGAGCACGGATCAAAAGTATGTGGGGTTAAAAGAATCAGAACCTGACAGGCACGCTGCAGTGCACTGTCAGAAAGGCAGTACTACCTGAAAGGCTTAAACTGCAGAAATGTCTTATCGCAATAGAGGGTCGAAGAGTGGTATGTCACTTTAAGAATGCCTTCTGGAATACGGAAAATGAGGCAGCATGAATTCTCAGTGACAAGATGAGATCAGGCAACTATGACTGTCTTAGGGGCAACTAAAATCTGGGGATCAGAAGAGATTGATTTGTGTATAAATTCAGATATTTTTGGAACTTGTAATCATTTCCACAAAAAAAAAAAAAAAAGAAGAAAGAAAAATGATGAGAACAGCTGCCAGGGCACTTGTATGGGCTAGGCTTGTTAGGCTTGCAAAGGCTCCTGGGCCATTAGCCTAGTACACACCTATGAACCTATGAAGCTATGTATGCATTCTTCACAACTGCGCTGAATGCTATTAAATACTGAATTACAAAGAACTCATTCAGTGACTATAGTACATTTTATTTATTTTCAAATCATTGAACTAGTAAGAACTCATTCAAGGATTGTCCTGCATGTTATTTCTTTTCTTAGCTTTAGTAGAGTTCTTAGTTTAAAATATCTACCACACAGCTATAAATTTCACGGCTGATTTTTGAAACCAAGTCAGGGTTAGTGTAAACTTTACATGTTCTCTTGGAGTTTCAATGAGATTTTTCAGGGTACTACAGTTGCCTGTGGCAAAACTGCTGCTTCCCTGGACACACATGCACATGCACGTGTGTGTGTGTGTGTGTGTCTGTGTGCATCAAATTACCATAACTTGCCAGATCACAGACCTGCACCTCTTAATGACTGTACCATCAAAACATGGTGAATAGCAAAACTCCCTGCAGATGTGGAACTAGAACCAAGTGTTAACCTGGGTTTCGGGGAGGGGCTAATCTATGACTTTAAAGCTGAGGGCTTTGACATAGTGATCATCAAGAAATAGAGGTCTGTGATGCAATGGTCAATGGTAACAATGGTAAACCATCACATATCCTGGCTCCATGGTGTAGAGGGATGGTACCCAGACACTGTCCTGATTTTGACTAGAGGTTTGGATGTTGAAGGAGCTAGTTGGGATGTAAAGGAATGGCTTTTTTTCTGTCTTCCCCATTTTGGGAAAGACAGAGGGGTATCTGTTCATGATCTGAAATATGCTTGGTGATGTGGACTGTGTTATAATCATGTAGCTTGCAGTGACCCACCACTGTGAACCAATATGTGACATAGATATCCCACCTCTGGGCCAGTAATCATGGAGCCTCAACCCTCACCATTGGCACCTGTGAGGGGATATTCACTGGCAGGATAACAGACACACATATAGTATTTCCAGATCCAGCTCTCTGCATCAAGTGCAATTTCCTTTAAAAGCACACAGAGACCACAGTCAGTCTTCCCACTGGCACAGCTATAGAGTTGAGATGTAAGCTGTGTGACCAAGCCAAGACCTCCAGCACCCTCTCTGTCCAACCAGTGCTTTGTGTCCCTGCCCAAGTAGCTGACACACACAGTCTTTGAGGTTTTATTTACACACACCCACACACACACACACACACACACACACACACACACACACACACACATGCACTCGAACCAAGAAAAAATAAATACAGGTGCCAGATGAACGCTTGGTATTCACCTCAAAGCTTACAAACATAGAAAAAAAGAACCAGAATGACCACGCCTGGAGGAAAAAAAAACTTTAATGGCAAAACAAAATGTAAGACAGGAATAAGCGCTTTTGCGATCTTCATGATCGCTTCTTCAGACTGCTATGTATTTCAGTCTGAAGAAGCGATCACGAAGATCGTGAAAGTGCTTACTCTTGTCTTACATTTTGTTTTGCCGCACACACATACACACCTGGGAAAGGCTGGCAGAGGTTTACTAGTTATGCCCTTTCTGCCCAGATTATAAGGTAGTTTCTAATGCCACCAGCAGTAGTGGATTTAGGCCTGGGTACAGGGGTGCACGTCACCCCTTTTCAAAGCTGTTGTAATTCTGTGGCATAAGAAAAAAAAAGAAATGCATTGTTTTTTTGTAGAAGCCCTCCCGCTTTTACAGCTTTTGGCCAGGAGGCTTGTGCAATTAAAAAAAAAACAAAAAACAAAAAAAAACTTCACTCAACGGTGGCGGCATCTTCCCATTTAAGGAGGATGTAAACACATTCCGCATTCGCATGTGGAATTTAAACTGGACATTCTGTTGAGAGAATGTAAGTGGCCATTCTGTTGAGAGAAAGAAAAAGAGTTTGTGTGTGTGTGTGTGTGTGTGTGTGTGTGTGTGTGTGTGTGTGTGTGTGTGTGTGTGTGTGTGTATGTTTAACATCCTACCAGCTCAGCATTATTTTGTTGAGCATGTTCTAAAATGTTGCATGTGCTTCAAGAAAGTTTCACTTTTGCAGTTGCTAATTTGTATGTATAATATTTAATGAGTAACTAAAATGGTGCTTATATTTGATAAACATGACTAGCTATTTTCCTTGTTCATAGGTTCATAGGTTCATAGGCAAGTACTACGCTATTAGCCCTAGGGCCTATATAAGCCTAGCCAAAAAGGTACCCTCGCTTTCGCCACCCAAGAAAATTATTTTCCTGTGCCCCTGTCGAGCAGAGTCACAGAAGTGATCCTTGGGGTGACTTTCCTATTTCCCATCCAATCATCAAGATTTTTCTTGAAAAGTGCTAATGAGGAGCTCTGTTTGAAATAGATAGGTAGTCTGTTCCAGAGTATGGGAAGTCTTTGGGACAGGAATCTATCCCTCCAGCAAGTTCCGTTTATTGTGGTGACAAGGTTTAGGTTCCTAGAGCGTGTAGCTCGGAGGGATTGGGATTTCTTTAAGTGGAGCATGTCCAACAGCTCTGGGTTTGACATAGCTTTGTATGTTAGGCAGAGATCCCCTCTGAGTAGGCGATATGCGGCAGAGTAAAGCTGGAGTTTTTTGAGACGGTCTGCGTAGGGCATCTGTTTGAGGCCAGTAATCCTCTTTTGTGACATATTTCTGTGGCCTTTCCAGTTGCTGTAGATGTCTTGTGAGGTACATACCTAAAGGGGCGTTTGTACTCTATGTAACTGTTTTGTTGACCTATGCATACTTCTAGTTAATGTGCATAGTTTTACCTAAGCATACTAGTGTTTATATTTATAACTATTATTGCTAAAATTTGCTGTTATGCATTAACACAGTGTTATTCAGAATTTCTGTATTCCCATACTGTGCCTGAAAATGGTCCAGAGTTCTGTATCCCTGTTAATAAATAAGATTAAATGTGTTAGGAATGTGTTGTGGGATATTTCACGTACCAGTAAAAAAAAGGGGGTGCATTTAATTTTCAGACCATTATACCAGTTAAATGAAATATTTACATAAATACAAATGCATTTTCAATTATGTTTTTTTTTTCTTTTTTCTGATCAGCCATATTGTCATATAAGTCTCAGTCTACAATAAAGAGAATTGGATTTATACTGGATTTTACAGTGGTTTTTTGCTCCTTCAGTGTGGTTTTAGCAGTATTAAGAGTTTATGTTTTTTCTAGACATAAGTCTGAGTTATGTTTAGTATTTTCTATTATATAAAATCAGAGTGCTGCACAGCTTGAATTAAAATAACAACATGGTAATGAACAATATAACTATATACTAAGTGATTGTATTGCTCATAACAATATAAACAATTTCAGAACTGATCATAATTTTCCTTTATTACTACAAACTTCTGTAGGATGTTGATTCATAATAACAACTTGGTAATAAAATAATATATCAGACAAGTTCGTAATTCAGAACTGAGGGTCTGTTTTTGCATTAATACTGCAACTCAACAACTAAAATGCCAACTAAAATGCACAACTACTTCATCCAACTTAATTATGATGCACTTAAAAATATGGAAAATACAAAAAAACAACAAAATAAATTAAATGCTGTAGTGAAGAGATGACTACCCGAAATACTAGAGAAATAAAATTTAATATGTAAAGCGCTTTTCGTTTGCCTCCTTTGAAAAAACGTCCTCAGACAAAATTACATAACGAATTCATATATATATATATATATATATATATATATATATATATATATATATATATATATACACACAATAAAAAGCTATTGAGTTCCAAATTACTTTTAATTAAAACAAATTAATTAATCAGTTAATCAATTAATCTGGGAGACTATTACTTAAAGGCATAACCTTCAACATGTTAACCAGCAGTTACCAATACACAACTAATAAAATAAAATAAAATGATTACACTAACATAATGTGCAGATGTATGCCTATAATAATAATGCCCTATACTCATCTTTTCAAGCTCAATAGTTTTAGAACACTGCTAATAGAGCAGTGTTCATTCAACCCGGGGTGATTATATGCATTTAACCTTATCTGCCATAGTAACTCAAGTTCTTCCAACTTGAGTTGTATTGGACTCCCCCTAATGTCATGACAAACTTGGTCTATGAATAGAAATTTAAACGAATGGTCAGGGCAAGTTGACACATGTTTCGCTAGTGCATTGTCTAACTTCTTCTTATTAATAGCATAGATGTGTTCATACATTCGGTCACGGAGTCTTCTTTGCCTATGTAAAAAACAGAACATTTTTGACATAATGCCAGGTACACTACCATCGCAGAGTTACAGTTTGCTCTACATTTCAAGTTAAACTGCCTATTATTTACTCTAAACCTATTAGATTCTGTAATGTACTTACAGTAATTGCATGCCTGGCATTTGTACGTTCCTAGAATCCTAGGTCGCATTCTTTCTTTATGTTCAAACATTGTTTTCAAATTTTTTGCCTTCCTATATGTGACCTGGGGTCGATGACCTAATTTTGTGAACACACTAGAGTCAGTTTTAAATAGGTCCCAATTATTCATAATGATGTTCCAACATGTATTACTATCCATACTATAAGTAGTGATAAATCTTGGACCTTGTGGAATAGTTTGAATGATCGTGTTCAGACTGAGTGGACCTACAAGGACATCCGTATTGACAGTCTGTTCTTGTATTTCCCTAACCTGAAATAATGACTTGTAAAACCTACTAATTTATTTATTAGTAACTTCTTCTATCAGATTGTTCAACATTGTTACAGGGTAACCTCGATGTAGAAACATGCTCTTTAATAATTCACATTCACTAAAAAATTTAGAGTCATGACTTACTATACGAGCTGCTCTGACCAGTTGGCCTTTAACAACCGCTCTTTTTTGAAATGAAGGGTGACAACTGGTAAAATGTAAAAAAGAATAAGAAAAGATAGTTTTCCTGTGAATTTTAGCTACAAAGCTTGACGAACTTAGGTCCTTGGACAACCAAATATCAAGGTAAGCTATACTGTCATAACTAAATGTTGAAGTAAATGCTAAAAATTCAGTCATGCTGTTAATGTGATTGACAATCATGTTACCGAGAGACTCATCGCCATCTAATAAGATGAAGATGTCATCAAGGTAACGGGTGTAAAATATAATTCTATCCTTGATTAGTTGGTGGTTAAACACAAAGGTATGTTCCCAGTGGGCTATCACTAAATTAGCGATGCTAGTCCCACAAGTGGAACCCATTGCCACTCCTACTGTTTGCAAGTAAAAATTCTCACCAAACATGAAAAAGTTGTTGCTAAGAATCAATTCTATTAATTCACTTGCTAGTTCGATGTCCCTACTACTTGCAGCTTTTTTCTTCAACATTTCTCTCACCCAATCAATGTCTATAATATGAGGAATACTCGTATACAAATCCTTAACATCAACTGTAAGGAAGTTGTATTGAGTGTTAAAATCCAACTCATTGATTTTTTCTAGAAAAATCCACGAGTCCTTGCAAATCTGATGTTCCTGGACTATATATTTCTGTAGAATTACATCAAACACTTTAGCGCATGCGTATGTAGGAGATCCTCGTCCATCAACTAGTGGACGCATAAGAGGATCAGAGATATCCTTTTGTATTTTTTGAATACCAAATAAATATGGATACCTAGGGTAAGCAGTAGACATGTAATTTTACAGCTTTTGGTCAATTCTCCCTTCTCTATGCATTTCTTCAATGCAATTCTTGATGATACTATATGCTCCATTTGTTTCTGATCTAGAGCTCAAAATGTAAGAAGAAGTGTTCAATAAACTCACCATATGCTCAAAGTAGTCAGTGCTATCAAAAATCACTAAGCCCCCTCCCTTGTCAGGTTTACAAATGCGAATATTACATGATTTAATATACTCTAGGCATTCTCTCTCAAAATGACTTTGATCATTGCTAATCTGTTTAACTGGACAATGTCTGAAGTTTTTTCTAATATCCCATTCACAAATTTGTTCAAAAACCTGTATTAGGGGGTGCAAAGGATGATTGAATGTACTTGGGACTCTAAAGGTGCCATTACTCTCAATAATTGAGTCCCCTCCCATCATTAAACAAAAATTAAGTTTTCTTGTGAACAGTTTAACATCAACAATAGTTTTCACTATATCTAATCTCTGTATTGGAACATATGTGTAACCTTTAGAAAATAATTCTACCATCTCTGGAGAAATGTCCACAGATGAAAAATTATATACTTTAAAGTCACCATTCAAATTAGTGATGATTGCTGGAACATGTTCACTTCGTTGAACAGGTAAGTTAGACACTTCAGTTTCATCATTCAAAAGTCAAACATCACTTTCATACAGTTTGGTAGAGGTGTCAGATTTATTACACTCTACTACAAAATTAGAATTAGAACTGCATGGAGAAACAAGATTGAAACGTTATGATTCAGCACACTCTTTATGGAATGCCCTTGCAGTAACACACTCTATTCTGAAACTGCCCAGATTGAAGGAACAGTTCTAGCTTTGAAATGTTCACTAAAACAAATGTCTGAGGTAATGCAGAGTGGTGATTACCAGAATGTTGGAGTAAGTTTATGTATTTTGCAGATGGTGATCTGCTTACACAAGTACATTCACATACTTAAGTACTCGCAGAGAAGGGTAACTTTTTGACGTGACATTTTTTTTCTCTAATCTGCCTCTACTATACCTCTCAACTGTTCAGATTTAGCCCCATAGTTTTGGCCTGTTTCCCGTGAAATTTGTGGTTTTCTGGCAAATCAGGGAGGACTGAAGAGACTAAATAAGGACATATATACAGGCTTCAGTGTTCATATTCTTTAGAAAGTACATGCTAACACAAATTCTGTTATTCTAGCAACTTTCTAAATTAAAAAAGAGCAATGTTTAAAATCTGTCCCTATTTTGGGCCATCGTATCCCCATTATTTCAGATATTGTCCAGATTTCTTGCACTAAGAGGTTAAGAGGTATGCATACCTCTCAACTGTCCAGATTTTTGCAGAATGCCCTTATTTTTGCCTCATATTTTTTGGCCTATTCTGCAACATTTGTGGTTTTCTGGCAAATCACTAAGGATTGAAATAACTAAATAATGTATTACATTTGAGATTCAGGCTTCATTTCCTTCAGAAAATGCATGCTAAGACAAATGCTGTTATTCTAGCAAATGTCTAAGTCTATAAGAGCGATATTTAAAATCTGTCCCTATTTTTTGGGCCTTTGTCCTCCATTATTTTAGGCTTTGTCCAGATTTCTTGTGCTGCAAGGCTGAGAGGTATGGAGATATGGTATGTAATGCCCTACTTAGGGTAAGAGCAGATTAGTCAATTAACATGATCAAGGCTGACTCTGTAACTTGGTTACAGGAGACAAGAGCCTGAATCCTCTACACCAACTAACAGACTGCTGAAGGAATTGTGAGTTTAAGTTTTGTTACATTTTCAAGGAATTGAGTTTCAGTGCATTTTCAAGGGATTATGAGTTTCAGTTAATTTTCATGGAATTGTGAATTTCAAGGGACGAATGTTTATTGTTGCTCATGCAGATGGAGTGCTGATATTGCAGAGCCCTTTTGATTGCTGATTATTTGGTGCATTTTAAGGGGGATAGGGGTTCTACACTCCTAAGTATGTCCTTCTTTTTACGAGATACCTATTAACTATGAACTTGTTGTCGGTCAGTCAATCCCTATTGCAATATTACCAGCTTACCAATACTTTTTAATGTAATATAGGCAATTAATTCTTCAAGGGCAGCAGGCACTGAATTTGTAGATGAAACATTGAAATGTAAAGTTGTTTGCCAGTAGCAACCTCTTCATTAGTTACAGTTCTCTTTGATGTGGAATTATTCGGATGACTTTTGCTTCTGCAGAGATTGTGCTTATTGAGTGATATTGGTGAACTGTAATGACAGATGTTTGAGTGGCCTTTTATGGTTGAAATTTTCTGAAAAGGATAGTTTTGACATTATCGGTTCATGCATTTTGTTTCATTGCTTATTAGAAGAATTTCAAAGCTAAAAATTTAAAACTCATTCTAGCAAGTGGTGCTGTATTATACAATGAATATAATTTAAAACTATCAGGAAGGTGAATCAAAAAACACATATATGCATGCATGGCCCTAAAAATGTGTGCAAGGAGCCTATGGTTTGAAAACAGCCCAAAGGTAAACTTAATTCTCCACTGGCCAGATGCATTTTCATTGAACGTGAATTTTCATGTCTTTTCAATATATATGAATTTCAAGGACAGCTCATGCTAAGTCTTTCATTTTGAGACTGTATTGTTGAGCAAATGGCTGTTAGTGTTTGTGCTATTTTATTTAAATATCTGTAATCATTGTAGATGTAAATAAGAAAACAATATGCACACTGATAGGTTTAAGCAGTGTTTATGATAACTAGGGAGAAATAGCCAAGTAATGAAATACTGGAATGGCTGGGGAGGAGGCTGCTGCTGGGGGGGGGGGGGGGGTTGCTGCAGGAGGGGCTGCTCTGGGGGTACCCCAATGTATTACCCTGCCTAGGACCCCATTTTACGCTGATGTAGCTCTGGTATTTTGCATTATTTACTACAAACTATTGGAAGTTGGAATGAAACAACTAAGCTGACTAACTTACTACTAATAATAATTATAATAATAATAATTAATAATAACTAAGTTAACTAACTTGACTGAAATTTATTATCTAGTTCTCCTGCCAGAAAAAGTATATGGCTTTTACGACACATGTTGTACTACTTTATTGTCTCAATATTTGTAACCATTGTTCAATTTAATTCCCTTTATGTGTACTGTCGAGTTTTTCTCCCTGGGCCTCCGCTGAAAAATTGGCTCATACCCAGTCGGAGTTTCTCGGTAAACAAATGTCAAATAAATAAATAAAGTGTCAGCTGTAAAAAAATAATAAGCGTTTCTGTTCTGTGTTTGGTAATAAAGTAACAAAAGTGCTTATTATTTTACAACTGAGACTTTGTTGCTTCATTCCAACTTCTGATACGTTATGGTTTTCACTGTTATGTGGTTATTTGACTTGTAAACTGGAATATCTTGAAAAGATGAAAGGGAAGATACAGAAGGTTTTTAGATTTAACAGAGAGATAAATCCAAAATGAAATTAAAATAGCATTGTTAATAAAAGCTCAGGAAGTATTTAGTCAGAAGGTATTTATATGGAAATGTCTGTTTTAGTTACATCATCTATAAGGCTAATATAATTACTAAACTGAGTATTTGGTTTCTGGGATTTTTTCATAACATCTAGTTTCTTAATTGCTGTGTTACTTTTACTAAACTGAACTTCACTTTTTACACATAAATCATTATTTAGTTAAAAAAACAAATTTGGCTAATATCACCTTCAGTTTGACTGTTTACTAGGTTATAATAATGCATATGCCAGCTATGCCACTGGATGGGACTGTGAACTGACATGGGTAACCAAGCATCTCTTTCAGGCATATGTTGAAAAAACTTGTATTATGTGTGCTGCACAGCTAGCTATGCTGGCAGTACCTCCTTTCATCACATAGCTGATTGCCATTAATGTTTTGAAATTGAAAGATGGTTTGAAACTAACTTACATTATACGCAGTAAATTTGCGATGTTCAGTTGCTTTGCCTGGTCAGTGCATTCAAAATAATCCCCTAGTGTGCAAGGCAGAATATATGATGCAGCTGCTGCTGTCCCCTGTTTCCCCTTGGTGCAGTCCAAGCCTGGAGAAAGGTATTCACGAACAGTAAAGGTAAAGTGGTACAGTGGGAGCATGCTCAGATAAGTTAATGGGAAGCAGCTAAGGGGCATGCAAATGTGTGTGTGTGTGTGTGTGTATATATATATATATATATATATATATATATATATATATATATATATATATATATATAGGTTCATAGGTTCATAGGTTCATACTAGTCTATCTGCCCTAGGGCATTTATAAGCCTAGCCAGAATATGTTTGGCTTTCGCCACCCATTTTAAATTTATTTTGCTATGCCCTTTTTCGAGGTTAGTATAATGTGCCTCTGTCTAACAGTGACACAGAAGTGATACCCGGGGTAAACCTACGATCTCCCATCCACTCATCAAGATTCCTCTTGAAGAGAGTCAATGAGGGACTCTGCCTAACCTGGACTGGGATTTTATTCCAGAGTGAAGGGAGCCTCTGGGTTATGAATCTGTCCCTCCAGCATGTCCTATTTATTTTAGTGCTGAGGTTCAAGTCTCTCGAGCATGTAGCTCGATGGGATTTGGATTTTCTGAGGTGCAGCATGTCCATTAATTCCGGGTTGGACATGGCTTTATATGTCAGGCACAGATCGCCTCAGAACAGGTGGTATGCCACTGAGTAGAGCTGGAGTTTCTTTAACCGGGCAGCATATGGCATCTGTTTGAGCCCTTTGATCCCCTTGGTGAGGTACTTTTGGGGTCTTTCCAGTTGCTGCAGGTGTCTGGTAAGGTACATCCCAAAAGGGGCATTGTACTCAATTATGGGCCTGATGAGGGATGAGTAAAGAGGCACAATGACCTCCCCTGATCTAGATGTGAATCCCTTCATGATTAGGTGGGCTATATAAAATGTTTTTCTAACCACTTTGGCCACGTGGTTGTCAAATGAGAGATTGCTATCAACTTGGGTCCCCAGGTCCCTAATTACTTCTTCTGTACTTAATGGATTACCACCTATGTGGTAATTTGTGGGCACTTTGTTTTGCCAAAGGGATGACTATACACTTTTTGGCATTTAGCTTGAGGCCATGGCTCTGGCACCAGTTGTCTGTTTCTATGAGGCCCTTTTGGAGGATGCTTGTGTCAGCTGGAGAGTTGATTATGGCGCCCAGTTTGCAGTCATCTGCGAACTTGGTCAGCCACAGTCCTTCCGTGTTGGCCTGTACCTCCGAGAAATATATACCGAACAAGAGAGGTCCCAGGACTGAGCCTTGTGGGACACCACTTGTAACTGGTTTGGAGTCTGACATGGCTCCCGCAATTATAACCATGTGGGTTCTGTCCTTGAGCCAGTTTGCAATCCATCTAGTGACATAGGGGTTTATATTTAAGCTGGTGAGCTTATCTATAATGCCCGAGTGGGGTATTGTATCGAAGGCTTTTGCGGGGTCCAGGTAGGCTGTGTGGACCACCTTCCCCTCTTCAATGGCCTTGGTGACTGTTTCAAAGAAATCCACCAGGTTTATGAGGCAGGATCTGCCCTTAACAAAGCTGAACTGGGTAGGATCCAGTGTCTGTAGGTCCCCAATATCTTTATTTATGAGGTCCATGATGATCCTTTCCATAGCTTTGCAGACCAAGCTAGTCAGGCTTATGGGGCGATAGTTTCCAGGATCCGTTGAGGCACCACCTTTATGGAGAGGGTCCACTGTTGCTGTACGCCACTCTTTGGGCACATATCCTGTAGTAAGGCTGAGATTGAACAGTAGTTTTATGTTTGGGTTTAGCTCTTCTTGGAGTTCATGTAGGACGCAGCCCGGGACACCGTCTGGTCCCATTGATGCTGTGTTTTTGCTTTGGAGAGGCGGCTCTTACCTGAGCATCTGAGATGTCAGGGGCAGCACTCTGCTGGGATAGATATTTGCCCTTTTGGTGGGGGTTGCTGAACCTGTCAGCTAGGATGTTGGCAATGTCTGTGGGGTCAGTGTATTTTTGTCATTTTGGACTAATTCTGAGCATATCTGGGAATTACCACCCAGGTTCCTAACATAACTAAAGAAAGCCTTGTGATTATCCTTAGTGTCCTGTGCAATTTTTCTCTCGAAGCTGGCCTTAGACAATTTTATGAGTGCCTGTAGTTTTTTGCTAATACTGATCAGTGATGCCTTCCCTTTTTGGGATTTTGCTCTATCATTTAGTAGCTTCCTCCTTCTATTGTATAATTTGTTTATGGCTGGGGTCCACCAGACAGGACGTCTGCCTTTGGAGGATTGGGTCTTGGTTTTATTTGGGATCGCATGATCCATGCATTCCTGAAGGTGTTCATAGAATGTGTTTATAAAGGATTCTGCGGTCTGGGCCATATTTTCCACAGGCCCGGGGGCTTTGAAGGATTCCACCTCTGTTTTGAGGAGTGTGAAATTTGCTTTAGAGAAGTTTTTCACTGCGGTTTTCTGGGCAGGGGCTGGGGTTGGGATGTGAATATCCAGTGAGATTAGTTTATGGTCTGATCTTACCAGTGAGGGATACACTTCTGGTCTGGAGCATAGAGTCCCCATGTTGGTGATGATCAGGTCCAGTATGTTTTCCCCTCTTGTGGGAGTGGTAACAAGTTGTTCCATAGCATTTGAGTTTATAAATTCTAGGAACCTTTGGGCTAGGGTGTTCGAGCTAGAGTAATGCTCCCAGTCTATGTTTGGGTAGTTGAAGTCGCCCAATATAATGGTGTTTGGAGAGACCTTTATATTTTCTAGTGTTCTCAGAAAGGCCGAGTGGGGTTCCTGGGTTTGGGAGGGTGGTCTGTAGCAGGCTATAAACTGGAAGTCAGTTTTACCCACTGTTAGTTGCACATGGATAGTCTCTGATGCTTCGTGCTTTGCCACCAACCTGGAGGTGTGGGTATCTTTGATGAATATCGATACTCCCCCTCCTTTTGTGGTTCGGTCCATGTTTTGCGGCCGAAAAGCATGGTATGAGGTATAACCTGGTAGTGCTGGGGTGCTCTCGGGAGCCCTGAACCAGGTTTCTGTTACTGCACAGATATCGATGTTCTCCATGCTAAGGAGAGTTTCGAGTGCATGCATCTTGAGGTTTAGACTTCTGGCATTGAGTAGCATTACTCTTAGTTTCTTATCCCTTGTGATACCTATGGAGGTGGGTTTGTCTTTTGAGCCTTGCCTAAAAAAGGCACTATGGGGGTAGCAAGAGCCTTTGCCAATATCCGAAAGCCCAGGGGTGACAGGTGCAAGCCATCCCTAGTGAAGCATCGTGGCTTGTCGAGCATATCATCCCAAGCTGACAGGCATTGGATCCCCTTTGAATGACACCAGTACTTAAGCCAATTGTTGAAATTGATCATCTTGTCTTCATATTGTGGCATCATTCTTGGTGAGAGTAAGATGCTACTCAAGTTCAGGGTCATACCAGCCTGGGCTACATGCTCAGAGAGCTCCTTTATGTCTCTTTTCATGTAGTCCAGGGAGGTACGTCTCAGGTCATTCACACCAGCATGGACAATGACTGAGTCATATTTGTACTTGCCTTGGAGTGACCTGAGTGCTTGTGTTATGTGGCGGATCCTAGCGCCCGACAGGCTGCTCACCGTGACCCTCTCCTTGCTCAGCCTGGTGAGCGGGACGTCAGTGTGCCTGACGATAGAGTCACCTATTACAAGTATATATGGGTCCCCTTCACATGATCGACTTTTCACAAAGTCAACTTTCATATGACCGAGACCATATGATCGACTTTCAAAAAGCCAACCAGGGGGAACTGCTATCTCTGTACAGTGCAGAATGGGAAAATTTCCATCTTCCACACTGTTGTGCGATCTCAAAGTTGGTATATTTAAGCTACAGAGGGTGTGGGGGGGGGGGGGGGGGCTTGTCTCGACCATATGAAAGTCAACTTTGTGAAAAGTCGACCATGTAAAGTAGACCCGTATATATATATATATATATATATATATATATATATATATATATATATATATATATACATACATGTATGTGTGTGTGTGTGTGTGTGTGTGTGTGTGTGTGTGTGTGTGTGTGTGTATGTGTATGTATGTATATGTGTGCGTGTGCATGTGTGTGTGTGTGTGTCTGTATATATATATATATATATATAGATAGATATATGTGTGTGTATACATATATATATATATGTGTGTATATATATATATATATATATATATATATATATACACAGATATAGATGTACTGTATATATATTATATGTATAATATCAATATACACACACATATGTACCAGTACAGCAAAAACACTTTTTTTAGATTCTCATATAAGTACTAATAGCTACTTCTTTGGACTACTGTCCTCATCAGTACACATTTTTAGTCTTCTCCCTCATCTGTACCCTATATTCCCTTCACCTCCCTCTGCCAACAAACTCATACCATACAGCTTGCAGCACATAACCTAACTGCTCTCCATTACTTTCATTATCTATATACCACACTGCAAACATCTCCCTGTGCTTTACTGTACCTCTTTCTCTCAATTTCTCACAACACTCTTTTCATTAGTATACCAGTCACCATCTTACCAAACCTCCACCATCTAAGGTATCTCAGTCTCAGCTCACAATTGCAGGAAGTCATTTGCAACTGTTCTGTCACTGCATTAGCTCACCTGAACAATTACCATAATATTCCCGCATCATAGCCTAACTCCATCATAAATGTACATACATTATATGACACAAACCCTCTTTCTCTCCCTTTCTTTCCTTCTCTGAACCAACATAGGTTCATAGCGGTTGCTAGGCTAATGACCGCAAGGGCCTTTTTAAGCCTAGCCATTAATCCCAAATCTTTGACAAGTTCTGATACCCTTGATAAGTGTAAGCATGGGCCTGAGAGATGAAGTATTTGCAGGTTACCTATTTCCATCAGACACATAGATGCCAAGCCAAGGATGAATTTCTGGTTTCCCATCCAATTGTCCAAGTTGCACTTGAATTGGATTAGGAAGGAACTTAATATATGTATTAAAGTTAAGAACAGCATTTTCTGAGCAGTACTAAAAGTTCAATACAAATTCAAATATTGGAGATATTCACCTTAACCCCGGACAGACACATCAGTTACCCACCATGGCTAACCTATTACTTTTCAATCCTCCCAACACAGTTTTCCCTTCAAGTAACCTTTTCTTATCATATTTACTTTGTATTCCTATGAGATCACCTGTAATGTATATTTGCAATGTGTACTATGTATTTTTCTAGCGCTTTTCTCCACAGGACTCCATTGAAAATGGGCTCCTTGTGGCCCAATGGACTATCCTGGCAAACAAATTGCAAATAATTAATAAATAAATAAAGATAATGAATCTAACCTCATTCTTTTCAACATTAACCTTAGAATATCTGCAACAAAATTCATGAGGTCAAATGTAAGATTATCATCCACTATTACCCCTAATATTTTCTATGAGAAGTGACATCAGTAGTTGTATTATCAAGAGAGAGGACTTGTAATTTTTTTTCTTTTCATGAGAGAGAAATTTTTGTTGAGCATGAGTTGTGAGTTACAAAGCCATGTTTCAGTGGCTGATAAAGCTTCCTGAGTAATTTTTTGGAGGTGCACCATTTCAGATGTGCTAATAAGAGTGAAATCATCTGCGTGTTTTATTAGGGTGGCCTGTTGTATGGAAGAGGGTGTTGGTGAAATTGTTAAAGAGGAGGGGATCAAGAATAGAGCCTTGTGGTACAGTGGTGGTGACTGGGACATAAGGAGAGAGCATAGAGTGCCATTTCACTGACTGGTACCTATTGGGGAGATAGCTTTGAACTACAGAAGGGTGAGTTGAGAGAGACCTAGTGAGAACATTGAAGAAGAACTTTGTTGTGACAACTGATGGCTTTAGACAGTCTACAAATAAGAAAGAGACAAGAGTGGTATTATATCTAGCTTTGTTGACAGTATGTATATGTAGGTTCAGAGGGCAGTGCTAGTAGGAGTTCATCCTGCAGGAGATAGTCTAGCAACTGGTTTTGAATACATTTTTCAAGTATTTTGGTGAGAGGAGATTAGAATGCTATAGATCTAAAGTTATTAATATCTCTTGAATTTTTTCCTTTGTGCAGAGGGATACTGTGTGACTTTTTCTAGAGAGATGGAGCCTGGGATTCCTGGACTGACCTATTTATAAAGTTTGAGACAGGATAGGTAATACTATTGACTGCTGCTTTTAAGTACTCACGTGGAAGATCATCAGCTAAAGATCATGGTTTAAGCTGAATAGTAGTTTTATACAGGATGTGGGCACAGGTTTGAAGGTAGAAGTGGATGTGGTGATAAGAGGCTATTGGGCAGGTTTGGGATTAGATGTTGAGGAATCCTTGGTTAGAGATGCTGTATTATCTATAAAATAAGTGTTGAACTGTATTGCAGTTTCAAGTGATGAGTTATCGGGAGACGGGTTTTGGTTGAATTTTTGGTTTGGATGTAAGATTTCTCTCCCACCTTCGGGTGAACTAATAAACGAGAGCTATCACTTTATAGCCAGCACAAACAGTTAACAAAGAGATGCAAGTGAAACAGGGTGTCTGTCATTTCCTGAGACAAAATAACACTCTACTGGCCAAGCTAAAGGGGATAGTGACTTTCAGTCACAGAGCAGGCATGTATGTAACCCATTAACGTTAATATGCAGCAATGTTCTTCATGATAAATATGCTTACATTAAACATTGACAAAATTCTGAGTAAACTTGTA
>NC_056750.1:185734230-185836730 GCF_019279795.1 Protopterus annectens | reverse complement strand
TCTATTTCTCAATCTATGTATTTCATATATGTTCAAGTTCATTTATATATATCAAACCACACAACTTATATGTCAGAATATGTGAATACATATTTCTCTAACAGCTTATATATGAATACATATTTTTTAGCAGCTTGTATGTGAATACATATTTTTTAGCAGCTTATATGTGAATACATATTTTTTAGCAGCTTGTATGTGAATACATATTTTTTAGCAGCTTATATGTGAATACATATTTTTCTAACATTCTCCCTCCTGTTAATGCATTTCATTCTATTTGAAACATAAACAGTATTATTTCATTTCTTAGCTTTTTCCTTTCAAGGACTTTCAGCTAAGTAAGTCATTTGTTTTACATTTCAGATAGGCTTTCGCTTGGTATCAACAAATTCAATTCCATGTCCTGGTACATAGTTTCAGTTACTGATATGTCAACTAGGTCTTTAACTAATTTTTTCACACAGGGTATGCCGCAGCAGACACATGCTCCAATTATGAGCAGTACTACACAAATTGCAATCAGAATATTCATAAGGACCGACCCCCACCCCCCAAATAGATTCTGGAAAAAGTTTGTCAGTGGGTTTGGGCCTGGTTCTGCCATTGCTGACACCTGCTGTATTACCTCCAGGTGATCATTGATTTCATGTTGGTTGTCTGGAATGTACGCACAGCATTCTTCTTTGATAAGTGCACGTACCACCTCTCGCCGCTAGGGTGAAGTCGAGAGCCATTCGGTTCTGTAATACGACTGTTCTCATTGCATTCATTTCATCAGTCACAAGTTCAAGAGCGGAAAAAGTCGCATTGCTCATTACTTCGAGGAGTTTTGACAGTTTCCTCAGTTCCCAAATCGATTTGACTGCTCCGTAGGCTGGGAATATTCCAGCCCAGGATATAACACTGTCACTCAAGTCCATATGAGTCAGTTTTCTTTGTCCTTCACAGCGAATGATCCTTCCAGCTTGCTTCAATCTTACCCACCGGATTAGCAGGTTTTGACTGTATTCTCGGCTTGCTGAGCTACATTTCTCACATTCGTATTTTACCCAGGGGCAATTCTGCAGTATGTCTTATGGCTGGAACCAGATAACCCAAAAAACAACTGCCGGACCAATTCTCAGGTAACCATTTATAGGCCTTTTTCCCACAATCAAAATAACAGTTTTCTACTTTAGTACTGATGCGGGTTAACCCTGAATGAAACATTTTTTTATCTATAACAGATAATTGTCTATATATTTCAGGAGTTTTTGCACATCTCTCAATGTTGTTTTCATCAAGCTTAAATCTGAACCATAGTTCGTGCTACAACTAGTACCTTGGTCTACAGGTTTTATATAACATTTGTAAGACACAGTTATGTTACAGTTACTCCAACCAACCTGGAGTGTATCATTTTAACAAAGCAAACAATTCCTTTCTGAGTAACGGTAAATATAATGCCACTTTGTCTTGTGATCTCACAGTACCGTGTCAAATAATAGGTTTTCCCAAGTTTCATTTATCCCCAGGGGACAGCAGACATCAAAGTCCTCCATATGCTGTGGGTATTGCAGTACAAACCCAGCAATTGAAAGCGTTCATAGTCTCTACATAGACTCGTTTCATAGCCAGGTATGTGTTGAAGTTGGTGCCAGTCTATAGCCAGTTCATCATCACGTTTTATCAATTTCACTTCTGTAGTTATATGCAAGAAAACCATAACAACAAAAGGTCACTACAAACATGGTTAATAAATGTATGATCAGTAGGCCAGTGAACCAATGTCTTTGGGGTTGTTTTGCATTTTTATTCACTCTGCCTCTGGCCATCCTGTTTCTGTGGTATGTCAGTTAAAAAATGTTTGTCCAACTTAAACTCTTTAAGTGGTTTACAGTGCGTCAAATGAACCCAAGATGATCTCTCAGCAATTTTTACTGCAGTAGGTGTTGCCAATAGTACCTGGTACGGACCTTCCCACTTTGGACTTGCCCAGTTCTTTCTTTTGATGACTTTCAGCCAGATCCAGGACCCTGGGGTCAGCACAGCCTCCGGTTTTGTTTCTTCTTTGTCTGAAAAAGAGTTCAACTGCAAAACAGTCTTATTTGTTAACAATTTCTTCATATAACTAGCTAATGAGCTATCGGCCTCCAGCTCTGCAGGCATGAGGGCCTTCCATTGTGGCACACAATATGCTCTCCCAAATACTATCTCAAAAGGGGTCAAACCCCTTACATTTGGAACAGTTCTCATGCTCAGCAGTGCTAAAGGCAGACAGCAAATCCAAGTCTTTTGAGTCTCACTTATCAATTTTCTCAACTTGTTTTTCAAAATTCCATTGTATCTTTCCACCAGTCCTGCTGACTGGGGGTGATAAGCACAATGGTTTTTCAAAGAAATCCCAAAGATTCTCCCAAGCTGATGTATTGTCTGATTAACAAAATGTGTTCCATTGTCACTATAAATTCTTTCTGGTATGCCAAATCTAGGAATGATTTCTTTTACTAAGGCTTTTGCCACTGTTGCTGCATCCGGATTCCTAGTCGGAAAAGCTTCTACCCATTTTGAAAACATATCTATGATCACTAAACAGTATTTTTTCCCTTCACATTTATTCAGTTCTATGAAATCCATACAAATAGTATGGAACGGGTAGGGTGGTGTCGGAAAGCTCCCTCGCTTTGGTTTAAATGCTCCCTGTGCATGATGTTTGCTACAAATATGACATGTTGCACAAAATTTTTGTGTATAATTCGTAAATCCGTATGTTTGGAATGTTTTGTTAACTAACTGTACCATCCCCCCTGTTGAGACATGGCTCTGCCCATGACTCAACAAAGCTGCATATCTAAATAAATTAGATGGCAATATTGGCTTTTCTCTTTGGAGATGTACAGTCCCTCTTCAAGGATTGCTCCTCGTTTTATCCACTTTTGCTTTTCTGCTTTTGTAGCTAATGTCTGCATTGTTTTTAACATTTCTAAATCTAGAGTCTCAGAAGGTTGTAGTTCTTCATTTGAAAACACAGTTTCTAGGTCTGAGGCAGCTTGCTTTGCAGCTGCATCAGCCCGAGCATTCCTATTGAAATTTTATCTTGTTGTTTGGTATGGGCTGCACATTTACAAATAGCTATTCTAGTGGGTAACTGAATGGAATCTAACAGGTTCAAAATCAATTGTGCATGATTAATCGGTTTGCCAGTAGATGTTATCATTCCCCTGTTCTTCCACTGTTGCGCAAAGACATGCACTGTAGAGAAAGCATACTGACTGTCAGTATATATGTTAACACATTTGTCTTTCGCTAGAGTGCAGGCACGTGTCAAGGCTATCAATTCTGCTGCTTGAGCAGACAGGTTATGTTGCAGGGTTGTGCTTCTATGATTTCATTATCCGTCACTACTGCATAGCCCACTAGGTTCTTTCCTGTAGGTCCTCGTCTACAGGACCCGTCCACATAAAATGTCACCTCTGCATTGACTAAAGGCACATCAGTGAGATCTTGTCTGGGTGTGGTTATTTGTTCCATTTCCTGTAGGCAACTGTGTGGTGTGCCATCTACAGGAATCGGAAGTAATGTCGATGGATTTAATGTTGTGCATCGTTCAATTGTCATGTGAGGTTGACTCAATAGTATGGTCATACAAGAAAGATGTCTGGCAGGGGACAAAATGCTATTTTTCTTGCAGTAAAATTATCGCAACTGCATGAGGTACTCTCAACGTGAGAGGATGAAACAATACCACTGAGGCTGAAGCTTGCACTGCCATAGCTGCTGCAACGACTGCTTGTACACAGGGTGGCAATGATCGTGCCACGGATCTAACTGTGATGAATAGTAAGCTATGGGGCGTTGCTTGCCGCCATGTTGTTGCGTCAGTACTGACGTCATATATCCCCTACAATCTACAGTCTGGAAAAATCTCTTATGGTAATTGGAAGCCCTAAAACTAACGATGAAACTATCAGTTGTTTTAGTCTGCAAAAGCTGCTTCTGCTTCCGATGTCCAATGCAGTGTTTCTTGTGCTGCCATTGGTGTTTTAAATATTAAATCAGCCAATGGAGCCGTTTCTAAGGCATAATTGGTATCCAACCGACAAAATTAGTCGTTCCCAAGAAGGACATCATTTCCTTTTGGTAGTTGCTCTAGGTGCTTGTAAGATTGCTGTTTTCCTATCTTCATCTAATGTTCTACCTTCTTTGGATATCACATATCCCAGGTATTTAACCTGTTCTTTCCAAAGTTGCAATTTGTGTTTATTCACTTTATGCCCTGCTCAGCCAAAAATTTCAACAATGCTATTGTGTCTTCCCTACATTGCTGCTGGGTAGGAGCTGCAAGCAAGATGTCATCTACATAAAGTAATACTTGACTGCCCCCTGGTGGAGAAAATCCCGCCAGGTTGCTAGCCATCTCTTGTGCAAATATTGTTGGACTTTCACTATATCCCTGTGGTAGTCGGTGTACGTATACCTTTTGCCCTGAAATGTAAATGCAAACCAATGCTGGCTGTCAGGGTGGATAGGTATTGAGAAAACGCATTGCTAATATCTACCACAGTGAAATATTTTTGTTGCGGCTTCAAATCATTTAACAAGGTATGTGGGTCTGGCACCGTAGGTGCTCTTGGTATTACGCATCATTTACAGCCTGCAAATCTTGTACCATCCGCCATTCCCGTTTGCTTTTTAACAGGAAATAGAGGAGTATTACATGGTGAATCCAAGGATTCTACCAGTAACCCTTTCTTAAGTGATGCCCTTATGATAGGTTTGATTGCCTGTTCCGCATGCTTGCTCAAAGGATATTGTCTTTTTCTTGGTCTAAAGGCCGATTTTGGTGTAATAACTACTGGCCCTGCTGTTCGAATAAGCCCCACATCTGATTTCCCTGTTGACCAAAGAATATCTGGTATTTTACTCAAAGCTTTCTCTTCTTCTTCTATCAAGAACGCCAATCAGCTGTCTTCACTCTGTTGTAAGTGTACAGCTGGGCGTGCTTGCGTTAACCAATTTAGTTTCTGTTTCTGTACTCCTAAGTCCGATAATTCCAAGTCAGTTAGTTTCTCCCATCTTGTCACTTTGTCACCCAAGTCTACCCACCTAACATTCCTGTTTTGGTTAGGCTAACATGCGGTAGTTTATTGGATTTGTACAATTCCAAGAACTCCTGAGGTAATGAACAACTCACTACACTATTGCCCTCAGTGTCCCAGTATAAAGTCCGTAGTATTAGTCTATTTATGGGATTCCTGAACAATTTTTGTTCATATTCTTTATCAGGCCCTGATGTGCTACAATAATATAGGGTACAATGTAACAAGTGTTGTTGATCAACATCGAGGGAAGCACCTTGCTGGTGGCTACATTCATTAGTTCCTTGGTCACTGCCCTGGACCGGTTGTAACCAGGTCCTGGCTGTACCAATAATAGGCCTCACCCTCCGATCGTACTACAAAAGCATCAGTTTGTCTCTGTGCCTCCATACCATTCATGGTAGAGACTACTGCTATGCCAAAAGTTGCATAAGATCTCTTCCGAATGAGTTCATGGCGTATGTGGGAGAAAGTACTATTTTACTTCTCTGGCTTATACCGAGACGGGTCAGTTATTGCTATATCATGGGAAAGTGGTTCCCTGTACAGCTGTCCGTTTGCTGCTTTTACTAATATATAATCGGGTGACTCAGAATGTTCCGGTAACTTTGAAGGGTGTATCAAAGTTCGTGACGCTCCTGAATCACACAAAAATTTGACTTCTCTCCCTTCCACCAGAAGTGTAACTTCCGGTTTAGTGTCTGCTAAATAGAGCTCCAAGCTCAGTAGTGCCAAGTCCAAAACTTCACTTTCCCCAACTTCTACATCCGGTTGCATGTCATTTGTTTCTTCTAAGGTATTTACATTATTCCCCTGCTCATTAGTCTCTCCTAATGACTGTCGAGCAGTATAACTGCCATCTAGCCAATCCTCATCATCCTTATCCTTTTTTTCCACAGGTGCCTTACTCCTGCAATCCCTTGCCAAATGTCCCTTCTTACCGCAATTGAAGCACTCACCTCTTTTCTTCCTGTCCTCATAAAACTCTGAGTTTCTGTCAGAACGTTTGTTACCCTGAGCATTTCGCTTACCCTTTTGGCTGTTTGTACTACAAAACTTCCGCACCGTCTTCAGCTGTGAAGACCTGCGTTTTCTTTTTCTTTTTACTGTTAAAATGTTTTTCGGCATGCCTAGCATACTCTAATAAGGCTTGGAGCCTACTCGTTCGGTGATCTATCATATGCTTCGTGACGAAGCTATTGATAGGGGCAATGCAGCCTTTTAAAAATGCATTCTTCAACTGCTGTTCATACGAGCTATCATTTTTTTGATTTTCAGGAATAGTCATACCACTATGGTTATTAAAACATTCTAATAATCTACCATAGTATGTGTCTACTGTTTCATTATCTTGTTGTACGCATTGGTTAATACAAGTCCAATCTGCCCTAGGTTTCCATTTTTCAGTAATGCGGTCTGTAAGACCCTTCAATCTAGCATCTAGTTCTGCGTCACTATGTGGGAGTGGCCTGAGTTGCTCGTCACGGGCATTCCAGGCGCCACAAATCATGTGCCAATCTGGACCTAAAATTTGTCTAATTACTTTTTCTACCTCTTCCCCATTCAGGTGGTAACTCAATCTCATGCCCTGTAAATCTTGTACAAATTTCTCAAAGTTAATTTTTGGATGGGGAATTCCCTCTGTAGCTTTCCGGATATCTTCCGGTGTCCACGGTCAATACACTAAGAGAGTTGAGGCCTGGCCCTCCTGTCCTGCCTGCGGGTTTGGTACTTCAATTAATGGACAGATTTCCTCACTCCCATCTAATGAATCTCCGCTTGATTGAACATCTATAAGTGTTTGACGTGTTCGGGATCTAGTTCCAATAGGTTCTCTTACAAATGGTTGTCTTAATACCCCTGTTGCCTCCGGATAACGTGGGGGGGGTCCAGCCCGCCCTCCCGCTTCATATTCTAAGTAAGGCATCGGAGGAGGTGGTAGGGGAGGGACCGATGCTACTACTGTATTATTATCCTCTTTGTCTAAAAATAATGCTTTTGTATTTTTATTTTTCTGTTCCCTTCGGTTCACTTCCTCAATCCACCTATGTGCTTGAGGAACCCAACTGTTGTTTTTTTGCCTGACCTTCTGCGTCAGATTTTAACTGTTTCAAAAGTTTTACTAGTGATATTTTATCTAATTTACCATCAAAGTCATACTTATTAACCCATTTTGAAAAATGTCTCACATTATCTGCTCTTTGCAATTGCATATACTTTGCGTCTTCTGTTAGGGGCGGGTCACGTGACCCTTTAGTGCATTAATCTCCCATGTCTCTTCAAAAAAAAAAAGAACTGTTACGTAACCCTTTCTCTTGTACCACGTGGTATCTTATTCCCCGTATCCACAGTAGTGTCTAGAATGACTGTTTTACTTTGCTTTGTTTACTTCCTGATCTATGACTCAAGATACAATACTTCGACTACCTCTCTCCCTGCTATCACAAACCTTGGCAATAGCACAGTGTAACCTGGTCCCTGATCTAAAACAAAAACAAAGAGAGGAATTCTGCTTACCCGAGCCTCCCGCTTACTGTTATACTTCTTTTTAGGATCCAGTTTTCCGCTTTTTGGCCACAGATCAGACAAGTGGACAGCCTCTTTAGATACGACAATTCAGTCGGAGGTCTTTCCTTCTTCTGCGCAGGTTTCGGTGCCACCTATATACTCTGACCTGCAGCTTACCAAGGGAATTCCGGCACGATTAGGACCAAAATGTTAAATAAATTTGTTAAAGTCAGACTGTAAAAATCATCTGGCATTTAAAAAATGACAGTCAATAACAAACAGTAATGCAGGTTTCTCAGGTATCTACTATACAAATATTCTAATGTACATTAGGAGGCAAAAAACCATACACAAACTTGTACAGAATTTTGTCTAGCTTTATTCAGGAAATACATGATATTTTATAGGGTTTACAATCAGCTTTTGCCCACCTCACTGACGTGGTCAGTGACAGGGTCTTTACATCATGACCATTCATAAGAAAAATGCTGATATTACAATTTTTAAAAAGTTACTTTCCCATGAGAATATTACAGCCTTGCAAGCACCTGGTCAGTCACAATGTCCTTCCGAGGATGTAGCCAATTCAAGGCTCTTAGATTAGTTCAAATACAATGGGTGCATGTCTTCTTTAATGCTTCCCTTTGTCTCTTTCTTGTTCACCAGCTGGACATTATCTCTGATAGTGCGCACAAGGCCGCTCTTCTGGTAGAAGCAGGAAAAGATACACATGCACACAGATTCATTATTTTCTAACTTTGCAAAATAATCTTTCACTGACAGACATGAGCCAGGCCGAGCTGGTCGCTGCCAAGGCCAAGTTTCTAATCACACAGCAGCTTATGCTTCAAGCAATAATATGCGAGTTTATTTCTACTATTATTCTAGTAAAACAGAATTAAATGCATTACATATTACTCTATTTCTCAATCTATGTATTTCATATATGTTCAAGTTCATTTATATATATCAAACCACACAACTTATATGTCAGAATATGTGAATACATATTTCTCTAACAGCTTATATATGAATACATATTTTTTAGCAGCTTATATGTGAATACATATTTTTCTAACAGATATATATAAAATGTATACACACACACACACACACACATACACACACATTGACAGGTACAATAAAACTATTAGTGTGACTTAACCTAACATAATGAATAATAAGCAGAAACTTAAATGTACTTCTCTTAGATAATTTTGGGGTGTCCGATTATTGTGTCTTAAAGCTGTCTTTCATTTCTGATATCCTTCCAATGTTCATAGATTTATGTACTTTTAAATGTTACTTTTTGTTAAACTGTTACTCATCTGACATACATAACTTAGCTTGTATTGTCATATATACATATATATATATACATTATATATATATTGTGTAGAACTGTATACAATTGTGCAGAATGTATGTGATGGCGTCATTTTTTTTATTATAGGAGTTATTAGGGAAGTGAGTATATGTGAATTGTGATGGTCAGCATCATGTTGTACTTCCCCATTTGCAGATGTACATATTTGCTCTAAAGCACTAATTCACTGTGTGTATGGTGAACTTTCTTTCCCCAGTTGTGTGATGATGGAGTTAGTATATATAAATAAGGGGGTGTTGGGCAAAGCCCCCCACACACATAGGGTGTGCAAGGCAGATTGTTCCCCTTCAAAAACATGGTTTTAGGATATATTTCTTATGGAGAATGTTTTCAGTGTTATGAGTTTTTGGTGTTATGACAGACCCATATATGCACATGTACACATTCATGTCTGTGGGTGTGTGCATGCTGTAAGTGAACTAACTTGAATGTTGAGTTGACTGTACGATATTAGATCAGCGTGTAGAATTATTTGCACAATTGTTCTGATGTATAATTTATTATAGTCAAAGAAGGAAGGTGTGACTGGGGTGACATTCAAGTGTGTAGATGTTCCCAGTGCCCTTTTATAGGCAATACCAGAGAACGTTGCTTACCTGTTTCCCAGTATAGATTATGGACACGTGAACATCATAACTGCTCAATGAAGAATGAAGGGTGTGGTGTATATTGCATATTGCACATCCTGCTGGGTATTTTATATAGGTAAGACAGAACGAAGCTTCATACAAAGACTCTATGAGTATATGTATGGGATAACAAGAAAAAAAGAAACTAATGCTTTGTACTGACATGTGGCCAAATGCTCTAGAGCAGATTTTACATTGTGGGTTATAGAAAGGGTAAACCGCAGGATAGGGGTGGAGACTGGGAATCAAGGCTGGAATTTATGGAATTAATATGGCAATTATTCCTTGATGCTTGCGTCTACCCAGGGATAAACGATCATATTTCACACACCCCAGCCCTAAAACTAAGAGCAAATAATTTTTAGTAGGGGTCTAAGTTGGATGGAAGATTATTGTATATGCAATAGGTAGGAATTAAAATAGGATGGTAATATATATGTTTGGTTTAACATATACATATATATTTATATTTTTATACACACATTTTTAGATAAACAGTTTTTTTTATATTTTTATTGTATTACTTGTGTAGGGTATTATTTGCAATATGGTGTTGCATTTATGAAATGTATATATGTTCAATTTTTAAAATTATATGTGGGCCAATGAAAAGTGGGTTGTGACTTTATAAGTGGGACAGGATGTGTGGTCAAACAGATTTTGATGAAATTTCCTGTTCTGGATACAAAAGCGCTCAATCTTGGTTTGCTGGAATTGTAAATAAAACAGTGGGCCGGACTCATGAAGGCTTGCACGGAGTCTAAGAGTAGAGTAAGACTCCAGACAGCCAATATGTCTGCCGAGCGATCCAGGAACAGCCAGCAGGGGTGTGCATGAGAGCTCTTAAAACTACTCTTGCACGCACAGTGTTATGTTATGCAAATTACCTCATTTGCTGCTGAAAGCTATGGAAATGAGGTAAATTTGTGATCCAGGAAACACTAACCTGTCCGAGTAAGAGTAGAGTTACTTGCAGAAATGTAATCCATTGGTAACGGAGTACCGTTCTGCAAATAGCAAAACGGAGCTATGACAGCTCCAAATAAAGGGTGCATCCAGTTGAGGAAGCATGCCGATGGCCAAATATAAGGCCATTGGCATTTTTATCTGTTGCAAAATAATAATAAAAAAATGTCCCCGATCTCTGATGTTTAAGCGTAGCGCAGTGCCGCGCAAACGTGCGGCGCTCTAAAAACCAGAAAAAAAAAATGAAAGCCAAAAATAGGAATTTTATAAAAAATATTCTTCTGCCATGCAGATGAATGGCAGGCTGAAGACAACATGGCTATTGAGTAGTGGTTGCTAAGAGGGGAAGCTCAGTCTGAGAGATGTAACCAAGCATTAGTAGGCAATCCTATGCAAATGAGGATAAGGATAGTTAATCCCAATTTTCCCTGCCATGTGAACCATGTCCCTAGAGTGTAAGAGTAGGATTAGGGGAGTAACAGAGTAGAAAATAGGTGACATCATGAGGGGGTATGTATCAAAGACTGTAAGCTTATTGGAGCAGAGTGGCATGTGTTTTCTGTAAGTTATTCAGGACTGGAAGAGGCGTGTCTACAGTTGTCTTAACTGAAACCAAGAAACCAATGGTGTACGCTGTGGATATCACTAAAGTTTCTTGCAAAGATGCTTACATTGTGTATGTGCGTGTGAGCGCCTGTAAACCTGTCTAAGCCTGTGTGTGTGTGTGTGTGTGTGCCCGTGTAAGCCTGTGTAAGGCTGACTAAGCCTGTGTGCATGCATGTGCACCCTCCTAAGCCTGTGTAAGCCTGTGTGCACGCGTGTGTACTCATGTGCGCTTGTTTGTGCTTGTTTACGCGGTGCTGCCCCCTCTGGAAACAGAAAGGGAAAAGCAAGGAAAAGAAGTAGTAGGAAGTTAACCAAGGAGAACTAGCAGAGCTGCCAGGTGAAATCAATCAGAATCAGCCAATTACACAGGCAGTACACTAGCCCAGCCCAGCACTTAAAACTCTGCAAACAACATTCCCCCATGTTTTTTCTTAGAAACACTGCAACACTGCAGTCTACAAAGAGAAGTAAAAACTTAAAAAGCTTAACTGAGACAAAAAATGTTAGGGGCTGCCATTGCTATTATAAGGCAACATGTGCAAGATGCTGAGGGTGGTGCCATTGCGAATGCTGCTGAGCAACCCACAGTGAGGAGACGGAGAAGAGTGTACAGACCCAGGGTAACCTACCAGGGGATACATGAGCTGGAGATAGTGGAGTGCTATAGAGTGGACAGAGACCTCCTGCAGCAAATTGTTGAGCTGTGCAGGCCACGCCTCACACACAGAACCAACAGAGGGGAACCCATCCCAGTGGAAACCAAGGTATGTGTTGGACTAAGAATACTAGCAACATGTACCTTCCAGAGACCAGCTGGTGATATGATGGGGATTTCACAGGCATCAGCATCCAGGGTACTGCACCAATTCCTGTATGCCATGTCAGCACATGTCGGTGATAATATATATTTCCTCAATTCCCGTGAGGTATTAGCCTGCAACATGCGTCTCTTCCAGCAAATAGCGGAATACCCTGAGGTAGTGGGTTTAATTGACTGCACACACATACACATCAAAGCACCAGCCGGTGAGCGGGGTAGGGCCTACATCAACCGCAAGGGCTTCCACTATCAACTGCCAGGTCGTGTGCAATGCTCAGGGCATAATACTGAATGTGTGTGCTGGCTGCCCTGGAAGCTTCCACAATTCTCATATCTGGCATCTGACGCAGCTGTACCAGACATTTGCCAATGGGGACATCCCTGACGGTCACCTAGTGGGGGATGCTGGATACGCACTGGAGCCGTGGCTGATGACACCCATCAGAAATGCACACACACCTGAACAAGAACTACATAATGAGGCACATGCACAAACACGAAAGGTAATCGAGCGTGTGTTTGGGATGCTCAAGTCATGGTTCCGGTGCCTGGACACATCTGGTGGAGCCTTGCAGTACTCACCAACTACATGTACCCAAATTGTCATGGTATGTGCCATGCTACACAATAAGATCCTGCAAAAACAGCTGCAGCAGGAACAGCATGGGGCAGGGCCAAACAGCCCCCCACCATTGCTAAGGCCTGCAGAGGCACAGCGTGACTCAGAGAAGGAACAACCTGAGCCTGCCCCAGTAGGCAGAAGGAGGCGTGCCCAGTATGCTTTAGCCTTGGCAAAGAGGCAACGCATAGCACATACATTGGCTCAGTAGGAACCCTGGAAATTATACCTCTCTCTGACTCGCACATAAAATAAAAGGGATGCCTAACTTGACACTACCTGTTTCCAAACATGTATAGGGAGTGTAGTATGTGCATCCGACATAGGCAGCCCTGCAGCACCACCTGAGGCATGATTGCCATGTTTTAAGCAATATAAAGCAGTGCTAAGCAGCTTTTACCAATATTTAGTATATGTAAACAAAATTGCCCGTGCTAACTAGCACAACGTCAGGCTACGTTGAGCAATGTTGGGCAAGGTCATGCAAAGTTGAGCAAAGTCAGGTAAACATGCTCATATTTGCTTTACTGTCCCTTAAGCAGTCTGGTCTGCCCAGCATGAAAATAAAAAGCAGTGACAGGGCTCAAACCCAGTATACTGTGCACTATAGTCACAGTACTGAACCACTAAGCCATGATAGCATTTCAGTGGCAGAGACACAGAAGGACAATGGTACACTAATGCAAACACAAAGAAATGCTGTAACGTGGCCCTAAAGAGGCATATGGGTAACCTCCCCCACAGGCCTATGCAGACAGAGAACATCAGGCCAGGCGGTGTGATGTGGGATGTGTAGGCTATGAAGTCGCAATCTAATATACCTGACATTGGACGCTATGATGTGTAGTACAGTAGTATGCCTCAAGCCAGTACGATAGGCAACAGTACAGACTGAAATGGTGTACCGTACATAGCAGTGCAGGCACAGCAAATGTGTATAAGTGTCAGGTGAACCCCTCAGCCCCCGAGTAGAAATGTACAAGGATTAGCTGCCCCCCCCATATGTAGAAATGTTGATAAGTCTATGCAAAGTGTCTCATGGAAGCCCTGCAGGCACAGCATAATCCTTGTTGATCTATGACACAAAGGTGAGCCCTGCTGTAAAAATACAACTTGATTTTCCATACACATATGGTATAAATGTATATACTGGGCGTGTTCACACACTCCAACAAATGTAGTGGATTTCATTCAGCATCACACTGAAAGGTCATACTGGGCATGCTCACACACTTAGGCTAAATACGGAGGTGATAATAAGGGATCTATGGACAAATGTGGATAGTCATCTATACTTCCAAACACATTCACAAAGTTGTCAGAAAATCATGTTATGTGTTCACACAAACTGACAAGGTCTGTGCATGTAGGTCAAAAGAGGTTCCCACAACTCATCAATCATCAGACCCATCAGAGAGTACCACAACACACTTGCGATGAGTCTGACTAGGCACGTTCAGCAGCCAGAAAGACCATTGAAGTACCCTAACAACAGGATTACTGGCCTCAAACAGTCGCCCCATGCAACAAGACTGAATGTAACCCAAACTGTACTCTGTTGCATACTGTCTACTCAGGAGATCTCTGCCCAACAGACAGGTCCATGTCATAGCTACACTCAGATCTGTTCTGAGTTACAGCTCAATGGCACTAAATATACAGACCCAACTGATATTGCCAACATCCTGGCAGATAGGATCAGTGTTAACTTTACCCCCCTCTCACCCATGAAAGAGTACATCTCTATAATGGAAGACTGCAAAGTTGTTGTCATCATGGCTGCACAAGTAAAAAACACTCTCCAAAGCCAGTATCACAGCAGCCATGGGACCAGATACCTTCCCAGGCTGTGTTCTACACAAACCACAGAACGAACAGGCACCACACTGACATACCATGTGCAGTCATAGCCTCACCTCATGCTTTGTGCCTGCTGAATGGTGCACAGTGACTGTTATCCCACTACACAAGGGTGGAGACACCATGGACCCCAGGAACTAGCGCCCCATTAGCCTGATGAGCCCGCTCTTCAAGGCCAAGGAATGTATCACCATACAACTTATAAAAAATTACATTGGTAATCCCCAAACCCTGGACCACAGCCATGTTGGGTTTGTAAAATGCAGATCATGTCTCCTAAACCTGATAGATGACATTGAAGCAGTCACCAGAACCGTAGACAAGGGTAAGGTGGTTTGCACAGCCTATGTAGATCCTGCCATGGCTTACAACACCATCCCACACTCTGGAAATATAGTTAAACCCACTAAACTAGGTATAAATTGCTATGCCACAAGATGGGCTGCTAACAGGCTTACTGACAGAACACACACTGTGAAAGTAGCAGACTCCAAGTATGACTTTGGACTAGTGATGAGTGCAGTGCCATAGGGTCCAGTCCTGGGTCTTGTCCTGTTTAGTATCTACTTCCCTGAAGTAAACTTTAACATGGAAGGTCTGTGGCTACTGAAGTTTCCAGAGGACTGCAAACTAGGAGCCATAATTGTAAACACTAAAGATGGGGGCATCCTTCAATAGGGCCTCACTGAGACAGATGGCTGTTGTCAAAGCCATGGGCTCTAGCTCAATGCCAAAAGGTGCATTGTCATCCCCTTTGTTAAAAACTCTGTAGCCAAGAACTACAACATAGGCGGTAGTATACTTAACACTGAAAGTGTGACAAGAGACCTTGGGTCACAGGTGGACAGTGGACACAACTGTGATAATCACATCCCCACAGTAGTCAGGAAACCCTCCTATGTGGCACACCTAATCACAAAATGTGTCTTATGCAGAGTAGAAGAGGACATTGTTCCCCTCTACTCATCACTCACTAGAACTATAATAGAGTACAACGCCACTTTTTCTATGTACCTCACAAGACAACTACAACAACTGGAAAGCCTGCAGCAGTACCTCACAAAGAGCATTAGTGGCCTGAAATACATGCCATACACAGACCATCTCAAAATGCTCCATCCGTACTCCCTTGCATATCGCCTACTCAGAGGTGTTCACTGCCTAACATACAAAGCTATGTCAAACACAGAGCTGTTGGACATGCTCCATGTAAAACACTCACAATCCCTCTGACCTTCGGACCCAAAACCACGAGTGAAATACAAAAGGAAGGGGTGTACTCATTTACCTTAGGGATACCCACACCTTCAGTTTAGTGGCACAGCATGAGGCCTTGGAGACCATGCAAGTGCAACTAACATTGGGCAAAGCTGCTCATCAGATTGTAGCCTGCTACAGATCACCTACCTTGTCTCAGGAACCTCACTCAGTATTCCTGAGAACAGTGGAAAATATAAAGGTTCTATCAAACACCATTATATGAGGAGATTACAACTACCCAAACATTGAGTGGGACAATTACTCGTGTACAATGTCCTTTGCCCAATGTTTCCTAGAGTTTAAAAACTCTAACACCCTGGAACAGTTGGTCCTCATGCCCACTAGAGGTGACAACATACTGGAGATGATCATCACCAACATGGGGTACCAATGTTCCACAACAGATATAAACCCCTCGCTGGTAATATCAGATCATAATGTATTCACACTGGACATCCACATCCCACCCCTCCACCCAGTCAATGAAACCACTGTGAAGACATTTTCAAAAGCAAACTGCACACTTCCCAATACCAAAGTGGAAAGTTCCAAAGCCCTCTTGCTATAGGATAATGGTATACAATCTGCCAAATCATTTACAAGTGCATCCTATGAGCATCTACAGGGATGCATGGATCGAGACATCACAAATAAAACCAAGATGCACTCCTCCAAAAATAAGACAACAATCTGGTGGTCGTTGCCCATAAATAAGCTAGACAACAGAAGGAGGAAACTAACACATGATAGAGCCAACTTCACTAAAGGAAAGGCATCACTGATCATTATTAGGAAGAAACAATGATCACTAATAAAATAATCCAAGGACAGTTTCTAAAGACAAATTGCCAAGGAATGTAAGAATAACAACCACAAAGCCTTCGGTAGCTATACCAGACATGTAGATGTCAACTTCCAAATATGCTGTCAGCTACTGACAAATGGCAAGAAATACACTGAACCAACTTTCATTGCCCACATCCTGGGGGACAAGTTCAGTGTAAACTTCCCCCCATCACTCCCAAAAGGGCCTGTGTCCATCACAGAAGGATGCAGAGCCCCAGACTTCATGGACATGCAGGTAAAGACAGCCCTCTCCAAAGCTAAGAACACAGCATCAATGGGACTGGATGGTGTCCCAGGCTACATCTTACACTAGGCCCAAAAGGAACTCCACCCTCACCTACATTTACTGTCCAGACTTAATCGTACCACAGGCTATGTACCCAAAGAATGGCATGTACTAACAGTCATCCAGCTCCACAAAGGGGGTGCCACAACAGAACCTGGAAACCATTGCCCTATATGTCTACTCAGCCTGGTCTACAAAGCTATTGAGCAAATTGTCATGGAACCCATAAACGGCAACATTGGGGACCTCCAGGCACTGGACTCTACACAACCTCGCCTTGTTCAAGGCAGATCCCACCTCCTAAACATAGTTGACTTATTTCAAACAGTTACCAAGGACATAGATGGAGGTGAAAGTAGTCCACACAGCCCACCTGGAATTCACTAAGGACTTTCTACACCATTCCCCACTCTGTCATCATGGACAATCTTACCAGCTTGGACATTAACAGCTATGCCACAGGATGGGTGGCCAAGTGGCTCACAGATCAAACACACATGTTCAGAGTTGCGGGTGCCATGTCAGACTCTAAGCCAGCCACAAATGGCATTCCACACGTCTTGGTTCTGAGACCCCACCTGTTCAGTAGATACTGCTCAGAGGTACAGGCAAGCATGGGAGGAGTATGGCTGAACAGGTTTGCAGATGACTGCTAACTGTGGTCCATAATCAACTCTACGGCTGACACACACATCCTCCAGAAGGGTCTTACAGCGACAGATACCTGGTGTCAAAACAATGCCCTCAAGCAGAATGCCAAACCATGCATAGTCATCCCCTATGGTTAAAACAAAGTGCAAACAAATTACCACATAGTTGGTACTCCAGTATATACGAAGAAAGTCATTAAGGCCCTGGGGACAAAGGCAGATAGTAAACTCTCCGTTGATTATCACATGGCCAAAGTGTTTAGACATTCCTTCTATGTAGCCCACCTAATGTCACCTAATGTAACCCACTTTGTCTAGTCTGATGATGTCACCATCCTACAAATATACCTGTGGAAAGTAGAATTCATAGTGATGTGTATAGTGCATTGTGTAAATGCGTAAACCTGTAGCATCATAAACCAGTTAGGTAGGGGTTTGAGTCCTCCACTTGACGAGTGTGTGTGTGATCTCCTTGGAGAGGGGCAACCTTTTTGGAGAGTAGTGAAACACCCTAAAAGTGGTATACTAACCTTTGTCAAGTCTGATGATGTCACCATCCTACAAATATACCTGTGGAAAGGAAATCTCACAATAATGTGTATAGCGTGTTGTGTTATTGTGTACTCCTATAGTATCATAAACCAGTTAGGTAGGGGTTTGAATCCTCCACTTGACAAGTGTGAGTTTGATTGTGTGCGATCTTCTTGGAGAAGTCTCACAAAAGCAATCCAGCACAATGGAGAAAAAGTGCTTAAAACAATTTTATTGTGGCGTATATAAATCTGCAAACCGGTTTCGGATATATATTCAGCTTTTCTCAGTGCAAAATAAAGGTATAGAAAGCACATCCTGGTATCTCCTTATATATCAAAAATTTAAAGGTGTATGCATACACAAAAAATGAATATATATATATATATATATATATATATATATATATATATATATATATATATTTTATTCTCAAGCATATCAAAAACTTCAAGATCCATGTGAAACATATATTAAATAAAATTAAGAACGTAAAATAAGAAAAAATAAATCCTTAACAGAGAAATCCCAAAGAGCCATTGAGACATGCTCAGAAGCTGGCTACAAATGACTAACATATTTCATTTAACCCAGGTTTGAATACAGCTCCTAACCTGGTAATCCATGAGGATTCCATATTATTTAATCTGTCATGCCAGCCTGCTTTTATATTTCTATGCATATCAATCTTATCAATAATGGTGAATTTGAATTGTGCACTTTTGTGAATCATGGTATGTTTGTACAAAGCATTTGTGATTTTATGGGTTCTGATAGCACTAAGATGTTCAGTTATACGATGTCTAAATGGTCTGGAAGTTTGGCCCACATAAAAGGATGCACACTTTTTGTATATGCATACACCTTTAAATTTTTGATATATAAGGAGACACCAGGATGTGCTTTCTATACCTTTATTTTGCACTGAGGAAGGCTGAATATATAGCCGAAACTGGTTTGCAGATTTATATATGCCACAATAAAATTGTTTTAAGCACTTTTTCTCCGTTGTGCTGGATCATTTTTGTGAGATTTCTACAGTTTTTTCTGATCCGTGCACTTGAGTCCACCTTGCATGCCATTTGGTTCTTTCTGTTCTCCTTGGAGAGGAGCAACATTACTGGAGAGTAGTGAAACACCCTAAAGGTGGTATACTAACCTTTGTCAAGTCTGATGATGTCACCATCCTACAAATATTCAAAGAAAATATCTAGTGCTGTGCTTAAGTCCACCAAAGCAGCAAACCGATAATCCAAAGAACAAAACAAGGTGGAACACTGCTATGTTAAAAACTTTAATATCCAAAAGTAAAAAGCAATAAAACAGGATGAGCGCTTTCGGGATATACCCTTCATCAGATGTAGTGGAAACATTAAGCAAACATTTTATATATTATAACAGCCAATCAAAATCAATAGAAAGCCCGCCTATTTTGTAGGACTGGTTTAATAGGTATAACTTCATTTAAACCTGGCTTCCTATTTACCATCAGGTCATCAATCCATCTAGTTTCTACCAATTCTGTTTTTAGCTTAATATCACCCCCTCTGCTATTCAATCTTACATTAACAATAGCCCGGAATTTAAAAATATGTGTAGGGAATTCTTTTACATGCCTACATAATGCATTTCTTTCATCTCCATTCCTAATACAGGAAAGATGTTGCAAGATTCTCACTTTTAACATATTGTTTGTCTTCCCAACATAGAAACAAGGGCAATGACAGCATTCAGCTAAATACACTATATCAGTGGTATGACATGTAGCCTTACCCTTAAAAAAGAAGATTCTATTTGTAACAGGATGTTTAAATTGTGTGTCCTTGTTTATATTAGGACATGCTTTGCACAGTCCACAAGGTCTTGTCCCTGTGCTGTGCAAAGCCTGATGCTTATGAATGTTATCAGATTTTTCCGTACATAAGAGATCTTTTAAATTTTTATTCCTCCTATATTTAAAAGAAGGGTAGGGACCCACAATCTCTTTCAAACTACAATCACTAGTAAGGATGTTCCAATTTTTTCTCACTATATCACAGGCATCTCTTATGTTGCTGCAATAAGTGAACATCAGTTGCGGCCCCATATGTCGATTATTCTTATCAGAATTATTTTCTGCATTCTTAGCTCTCTTTATCCATGGTTTATATGTATTTTGTCTTAGACTTTTATTTTTATCTATAACCTTATCCACCATTTCAGACTTATAGCCCCTGTCTTTTAGACAGTCTTTAAGGTTATTTATTTCTTCTACAAAAGAAGAGTCATCCATACAAATCCTTGAAGCCCTGCTGACTTGCCCTTGTACTATGTTGGGGTGTGTATACCTCGGGTGCATACTATCAAAAGACAGGAGGGTGTTTTTCCAACAATCCTTTTTATAGAGCTTAGAATTAAAGCCTAACTCATCCTGTCCTACTCTAACATCTAAAAAATCTATAGAATCAAATGAGTGCTTAACCGTGAACCTGAAAAACGTGGTAGTTGAATGTAAAAAATCCACAAATTCTCCTAACTTAGATTCAGACCCATCCCATAAAAGAAAAACGTCATCTACAAAACGTAGATAAAGTTTTATGTGATTTTTCCAGATTTCATTGTTTAGGACAAATGTATTCTCCCAATGTGAGAGTACCAGGTTGGCACAGGTGTTTGCGCAGGGGGTGCCCATAGCCACCCCCTGCGCTTGTCTATAGAATGAGTTGGCTCCCATAAAGACATTATTCTCTAAAACCAGAGCTAACAAAGTCTTAACTAAAACAATTTTCTCTTTAAGAACTCCAAGTTTTTCCAAAAGTTCACCAATGGTGTATATACCATAGTCATTATTGATCACCGTGAATAAATTTTGTACATCCATTGTGACCATTAGAAGTTTTTCAGAGCCTACTTTATCATTCATTTCTCCCAAGGACACTAAAAAATGTCCCGTATCTTTTAAAATATTATCCATTAAACTCAAATATGGTTTAAGTGTAAATTCTACCCAGATAGAAATATTCTCAGTGACCCACCCCCTCCCAGAAACAATTGGTCGCAGGGGTGGGTCAATGAGAGATTTATGAATCTTGGGAAGTGCTTTAAAAACAGGGATGACAGGCTTTTCTACCAAGAGAAAACTATATGTTTCGTCAGATATGAGCATATCATTCAACAATTTTTGTAAACAAAAATGTACTCTATCTGTAACCTGTTTTACCCCTAACGGATTAATCTGAATATAGGTGTTGCTATTCTGTAACAAATCACATAACTTTTTATTATATCTAATGGTATCAAGTAAAACCACTGCTCCTCCTTTATCAGCCTTTTTTATAATAATATCCTTGTTCTCACTAAGTCCTTTTAGGGCTGCCCTCTGCTTAAAAGTTAAATTGTAAAATTTACTAAATTCACCTTCTTCATAATATTGAATAAGATCTTGCTCACAGGCATCTGTGACTCGAGGGATGTCCGCGGCGACTGCCAGCTGCTGATGTTGCTGGCATACGTCCACAGTAACAACTCAACTGTCCCGCACTGTCCTGATACATGGAAATGACATTGCGGAGGACATCTAATGTCTCACCCCAACATCTATCAGTGACCTCAGTGTAATTACAGATGGCACCTGCTAGGTCATGGATACTGTCAAGTACAGCAGTGGTCCTTAGTCCATGTCTGGTGTACCGTTCCATACATGTCTGTGCCTCCATGACAGCCTGAAACATGTGTGAGGTTGTAAGAACTATGGCACGTCTGCCAGTGGCATGATGAGCAGCAGTGCTCTGATGAGAACCCCTGGACATCTGCCTATGTGGTAACCTTCCAGACAACTGGGTATGGCTGCTGTGTCGGGATGCATGTGTCGGGATGCATGTGCCATAGATACCACACTGTCCTGGCCAATGCTGACTGCACACTGTCCCTCAGCTAAGGGCATTGGTGATGGATGTATTGGCAGTATGACTGTGTGCATGGATGGGGTGGACACTTGTGTACTGTCGATTGGTGGCCCAAAGACAGACCTTGGCAAACATGCCTGTGCCTCAATACACCTATCATCATTATCACTATTTTGCTCAGTGACATCGGTTTCCCTGCTGCAGTGAACCAGCCCAAAGTCAGCACCTGTGAGAGGAAGACAGGAAACACACTTTACGACCTGTACATGATGTCGGCACACATGCACACATGAACACATGCACACATGCACACATGAACACATGCACACATCCACACATGAACACATGCACACATGCACACATGCACACATGAACACATGAACATATGCACACATGCACACATGAACACATGAACACATGCACACATCAACACATGCACACATGAGCACGTGAACACATGCACACATGCACACAAATACACTCCTCACTAAAACAGACACACACACACACACACACACACACACACACACACACACACACACACACACACACACACACACACACACACACACACACACACACACACCACCAGCAATCCAGAACATATTCAATAGCGGGTGATGGTGGGGTACAGTATCACAAGCCAAACAGTTATATCACAAGTGTCAGCATGCAGGACGTGTGTTGCTCAACAGCATGCAGTGCAAGTGTAGACAGTCCTTGCTAATAACAGTATACATGGCTTTGATGCATGCGTGTTGTTGTTCAGTGATTGGCCTCATCCTGGAACGCAATGTGTACATGGACACAAAATTGCTGTGCAAGTATTAAAAGCTCTGCAATGTCCTGTGCACCATCACTCACAGGTATACATACCATGACTGGATGTGTATCTGTGTGTCACATAGATATCCATTTCTGATTAGAGTGTCTGTGTCTTTAGCAGATAATTGTGGACACAGGTTTAGCACATGCATGCTATGTATACACACAGGATGAGTGGTGCATGTATACTTGATGGAATACCATTGCTCAACATAGCCATTGTACAGTGGTTATGGTGAGTGTAGGACATATTGTGGACATGCCAGTGCCAGCCATGACATGGCATGCTACAACACAACTGCAACATTAAACATCAGACATACACAATGTGTGTCATGTAACATATACACTCAATAGCATTACAAGACATATGTGTGTCACTTTGTACAAATGGTGATTGCTATGCATATTGTGTATAGGTGCATATGTTTGCACATGCACAGCATTGAGGTGCATAGCAATAGTACTGTGGTCACTGTAACTGGATGGGGTGTAGTACCATGAGCCATCATCATGCAGCATCATGTGGTCACTCAAGGCTACTAATGTGTGCCAGACCAGCCAATAGCATGCTGTACCTGAACTGCAGTACCATGGCTACATTCACCATTTCACAGCCAGTTGTTACATGAGTTTGTAAGGTGCCCAATAGTGGGCATTGCCTAACATGAATGTTTTATGTGTTGAAGAGTGTTGCACAGCCACATGAGAGGTCTCTACCCTCAGGTATATTATGTGTGCTGTGTGGATGACATTTGGGATACTGGAGTGTGACCTTACAGTGGGTGTCTGAATACACCATGTGTAGCATGTTAACATGTACTGCATATGACACAGTTGTGTATGTTGTGTACATGTGTATTGGCTCTGCCTATCCAATGTCCACTACAGTGTTGCCACAATTGTGTGGGATGCTCTGTGTATTGCATGTGTTTGAGGCAGCTACTTACGTTACTGAGATGTGCATAGTCTCACAGCAAACATGCACAGCATGCATTATGCGCAGGTGTGTTACGTGTACATGGCCTACACCTCACCTATGACATGCACATTTAATTAGCAATATTAAATGTAGAACACACTCACCAGCATGGGTCTGCTGCCTTGCTGTCACAACAGAGGGACCTACAAGGATATGAGACAGTTTGTCAGTGGAAACAACTGTGGCATTGCTACTGTGTGTTTGCAATCTTACAGTAGTACAATGGTTGACAGTCACAGGCCTACAGATTATATTCCTAATTATTAGTATTGTACAGCACTAGGCACCACATCTTCTAACTACACAGTACACATCTCACAAAAACATGATCTACCAATAGAGGTAACAGTAGTCTACAGCTATACCATGTTACCTGCACGCTCCGTGTCAACTTGCTGATTGGCTCCGGCCTCCATGATGATACATGTTAGTTGTTGTTGTTGTTGTTGGCCAGGAGCCACCTGGCTCAGGAGCAGCTCCTCCACTCTGGTGAGGGGAGGATGGATGGCTACCCCACCACCTGTGGCAAGCTGTTGTCTATGGATATCAGATGCACGCTGCCAGACATGTCTAATTAAATCACTGCAGTGATGGCGTACCTGCTCATATGTCCGGTTATGCATGCCTATGTCATTTACCCTACGGACAAGATCTTGCAACAGTGCAGTCTGCTCATGCTGTTCCTGGCTGGTGCTTGAGAACAGCAGGGCGTAGTGCTGAACCAAGCTGGTTGTAATCTGTTCCTCCTCTGCTGGGCTATATGAGGGATTACGATGGTGGGCTATGACCCTGGAAGACAATGAAACAATATGTGTGAGCAAGTCATGTGGCACACTTAACATTCTAAAGTACAGATATCAATTAACTACCATATATAGCAACCTATTGGCTGTCAGAGGATACACACTTTCAATACCACATATCAGTGCTCAACCCACAACTGCCTGACAATGCCTGGCACACTCTATATATCAAACCATGTTTTGCACAGCAACAAAGTTAAACCGGTATGTAAGACTATACAACAGTACATGGCACACTGTATGCGACACAATGCACCACCTAGCCACAGGAGGTATATCTCAAGCTAATGCATAAAGAAACATGTAATCCATTGCAATGATTGTAAAGTCCAGTTACAATATTACCAGTATACCACACTAGTCATTGATGGCAAACCCCTGCCTAACATATGTGCACATTTGTTAATATAGGTGGCATACTGCTGTACTAGAGTATACATGTTGCTAGATATGCACTTATATCCTGTAACACACATATAACTGAGGCCATGGTACAGGCATACCCACACACACACACATCAGACATACATACCAGACAAAAAGGTATGGCAACCCAGATGACCTTTACCTGTGTACCATACAGTACTGTGTGTCAGTAGTTACAAAACCTTATGCCTGAGGTATGTAATCTGTGAGGACTACAGGGAACACACAAAACAGTGGTTCCAAGAAATGTGGACATACACCATACTGTGCTGTTTAGGCATACAGCTTCAGGTAGTACTACAGTTCATACAGATGTTGGATTCACCAGCAGTAACACTCAATAAGCATACATGTACTGCTGTAGCCTACAATGGGACACCCCAGTTGACACCAAGGGACTATGTCAGACTGTATGGCATACTGCTTTTTCTGCCTAGCAATAGCATACACATCTTTTGCTGGGATCACAGCTAGGACACATAATATCATGACAGAAACAGTTTTCCAGTAAGCTATCACACATATACAGAACTCTGACACATTCACCAACACATTCACCATCACACTCAGTCAACCTCACACAGCAATTATTACAACAAGTACATGTGGGTGTGTATCGGTTCATAGGTAGGTAATAGGCTATTGGCCCTAGGGCCTAATAAATGTCTAGCCATATGCTACCCTGGCCTTTGACACACAGGTAATTTCATTTCAAGTGGCCCTGTTAAGCAGAGCCACAGAGGTGATTCCCGGGGTGTATTTCCTATCTCCCATACAATCATCAGGATTATTTATGATGACTGCTAATTAAAAGCTTTGTTTGCTATTGATAGGTGGTTTTTCCAGAGTATGGGATGTCTCTGAGATAGGAATCTATCCCTCCAGCATGTGCTGTCTATTGAGGTCACAAGGTATAGGTCCCTAGAGCGTGTAGCTCATAGGAATTGTGATCTGTTTACGTGGAGCATGTCCAACAGCTCTGGGTTTGACATAGCTTTGTACGTTAGGCAGAGGTCACCTCTGGGTAGGTGGTATGCGACACAGTCTAGCTGTGGTTTGTGAGACGGTCTGCATAGGGCATCTGTTTGAGGCCGGTATTACTCTTTGTGAGGTATGTCTGTGTCCTTTCCAGCTGCTGTAGATGTCTTGTGAGGTACATACCACATGGGGCATTGTACTCTATAATGGGTTTTATGTGTGTTGAATAGAGGGGAACACTGACCTATAATTCCCTGGATGACACACCTTTTGTGATGACGTGTGCCATGTAGACAGATTACATGACTAGTGTGGCACTGTGATTATCAAAGGGGAGACTACTGTCCACCAGTGTCCCATGGTCTCTTATCACACCTTCGGTGTTAAGTAGACTACCACCTATGTGGTAGTTAATGGGCACAGAGTTTTTGCAAGCAGAGATGTCAATGCAGTGCCAACATTGAGCTTGAGTCCATGGCTTTGTCACCCGGCATCTTTTGCAGTAAATATGACCCTCTCTCTCTCTCTCTCTCTATATATATATATATATATATATATATATATATATATATATATACACACACACACATACATATAAACATCCATTGGTGTACATATAGATATACATACAGGCACATATACAGTCCACCTTTCATGGTGGGAATATCAATTATGAGAAGGTTGTGAGGTATACAGTTATGTCATAATACTGCACAGTGTTATGTGGAATGCATTGAAGGTGTTCTCAGCCCATACAGCTTTAGCAGGCCTTACTGGCTGCAACACTGCAAACCTGACGAATCATACCCACAGCGTTTAACCACCACATGTCATATACCAGCACTGTATGCTGTCTTGTTTGCCACACACTACAACCTAGACTGAAAAAACTGTTGCAAAAAGACCAAAAACACCACAGGAACAACGACAGCGTACTCAAGACAACTTTAATAAAAATTCAATAAAACAAAAGTTGTGGTGAAGTACTACGTCCACAATAAAAGCAAAAGAACCAACAAATTCAAATGAAGCACTTTTCGTCTGTAATATAAACAGACTTCTTCTGATAATAGCACAGCGTGAATTCAAAACTATTTAAGTGTAGTACAAGGGTCACATGATAAATGTAAACCTATCGTTAACCCTTTAAAAGTCAGAGCAATTCTGACTTACTTTTTTGAAAAAACGGTGTGCAGAAATTTCAATCGAAGTTTCCTAATAGCCACTTAGTACAAAGTAATAAAGCTTAAATAGTAAATAAAATACAACAGTTGTTAATACTTCATACTGAATATTATGTTGGTTGAAACCAAAAAATGTATTTATTACTCTAAACAGAAGTGCTGTTTTATGCACACGTTTGAAACATGATGGAGCAAGTAAAAGTAATAGAACGTGATACTAAACAATTGGTAATTGTGTATATGTACACTGTCAGTAATATTACTGTTTCTAAGCTTGTAATAAAACAAAAGTCCAGGTGGTTGTAAAATGGTCATATTCACGTAAAATTGTAGCACTATATCCTCTTTAGCTACGTATAGGCAAAAAACCTAAAACAGAGCCAAGGGGACGTTCTATGTCATTAATAACAGTTTATGTAAATACCATAAATACCGGGACTAATGTACAATTTGTAGTTTATAATTTGTATAGCGTATAAATTATTGTAAACACTAAGTACTAAAAGATGATTGTCATTCATGCTGCAACATGAACTGGTGTCACATGTGAGCACACAGTAATATTAGAGGGTGTATATATAGCTGCAAATGCTAGATTAGCATACTAGCCTGGTACAGCTGTTGCCAATGCTAAGCTACACATTAATATGACTATCATGCATTTGTTACTCTGTCACATCCATGTTTATATAACTGTATGCGCTACTCCCCCAAACAGACATTGTACACACTACTGTACAGAACACAGATAACATGGATCAGATATTTAACATTTAATGCTGAACTACATATGTCACAGTCATATCCCACTGCACACAGCTACACACTGATTTCTCCATGGCAGTAGTTATGCAGGGCATCTGTGCATAGATATGTACTGCTGCCACTTATGGATTATTCAAACTATGTAGAGTACTCTTCAAAAACATCTACTACATGCCAGTAAATACATATATGTTACATACCTTTCCTTTGTATGTGCTTGTATTTGTCAGTTCCGTGTGTTTTGTAATTTTTTTTAATATCTTTTTTTTCAATATATTTTTTATTTTTTATATATTTTTTTCAATATATTATTTTTTTTCAATATATTTTCTTTTATATCTTTTTTTTTTTTCTGTTGCTGTTGTCTGTGTTTCTCTCACTCTCACCCTCTCTCTCTCTCCGTACCTGCAATGAAATGATTGCATGTGTGGACAGCAAGTACAGCCTGCTTTTATAGGTATCTGCACATATGCATGTGATGGCCTCTACACCAATTGCTGGCCACCATTTGGCAATTACATGCAGCCTGCTGTGTGGTACTTGCAGTACTCACTGTCATAGCAACCCAATACTATAAATAGCTAAGTCAGGTAGGTGTAGCCCTTTCAACTTTCCAAAGTGGGGACCATGCTTGTTTGCTGTGGACACCATTGTGTAAGTCAGAAGGTTGGTATACTTCTTGTATCTGATGCTAGGGGTGTAGCCAGTGATTTGAATGTTGTACTCAGACCTGAATACTGCCACTTCCAGTACACAGTTGTCGGTGTAGATTTGTACTCACCCCTACAAATGCGAACACAAGATACATGGGAGTATGTAGTTTCTTTTCTACTTATACAATTAGCTGCTGTACATACGTAGTTATTGAGATGTTTTCATTTGGCACATGAACTGTTTGTGAACTGCTATACTGTGGATATTAATGTACTCACTTCTGCACAGTTTGTGTTTTTTTTGTTGACATTAGCACAGGATGCTCATGAAAACTGGACAATTCCAGTACTGAGTATGCCTACCTACATCCTTGCTGGACCTTGAACACACAGGTATTTTGTACATTTGGGTGGGGATTGTCCTGCTATGATACTGTGTGGGGGTTGTAAAGTGCTGCTGTAACATTATTTACTGCTAGAATGTCTGGTTCTTCTATCACAGTCATGTAATGCAATTCCACAACAACTGCTGGTAAAGTTCCACAGAACAGGTTTTGTGTTATGGCATTCCTATCTTTCCTTTACATTCACTCATTCTGATGCATGATATATCTATTTCAGCAACAACCTGCTGTATATCTACTGTGGCTTAGTGGTACTTTATGCAGTCTAGTGCCTACAACGTCCGGGGTTCGAGACTGACAGTGGTGTTTTATTTTGCTGCTGAGCAGAACAAGGGCCCTCACATGCAGGCTGACTAAGGCACTTTTAAGCAGTTGTAAGCGGGTTTGCGCGGGTTTGCGTGACGCTTAGCAATACTTAGCTAAGTGCACACAAGCTCACACTCGTGCAAACCCGCTAACTACTGCTTGCTTACTCCCACTAACCCCGTGCTCATTTCTTTGAAAGAAAAGAAAATGGGGAGATCAGACAGTGGTGAAAAAGGAGCACAAAGAGGGAAAGACAGTAGGGAAAACAGCTAGGGATGTGCAGGACAGGTGTAGGGAAGGTCCATAGCTGCCCATTTCTTTAACAGCAACAGCTGTGCATATACTAGAAATTTGGAGGGAAATTTGAAACCTTCCACCCCTGAGATAGGGGTGAGGACAATGAAGTATGTTTTACTGCCAACTAAATTTCAGTTTATGTGTCCAGCAGACATGTGTGCAGAATGGGCAGCTATGTATGGGGTGTAATTTTTTTGTGGGAGCAGATTGCCAATTTTTTTTTTCAGGTGAGAGTGGAATGTGGGGTAGAGGAAGTAGGTATATTTGGGGAGGTACGTTGGGGAGGTAAACAGACAAGACAAATAAGACACATACAGGGGTGGAATATGACACATGGGGTGGGTGAACACCACTGAATGGGAAGGATGTTTGGAATTCGCAAGCCCATGAGCCCACATATGGCAACAGTGGAACTGAGATCCCCACCCATGGGCAATCACCACTGCCCCTTTACAGCCCAGAGGGTGGCTATGCTGGTGGCTGCATAGGAGGGGCAGGCTCACCCGTGAATCACGCCACTCTTGCCTCAAGCTAGTGTAGAGGATCAGCGACTGAATGCTCGATCTCTCTACGCACCACAGCCTGGACCGTTCGAAGGGTGATAAGTGACCCTCCTCTGGCCACGCTTGCACGGTGAGGATGAGCCCCATCCCCTGCAGTGCTTCCACCCAAAGGTGGCACAGGGCCAATGGAGGAGGAGGTCCCAGGCTGGGCACTGGACCTGCTGGTGCCAGGTGCCATCGCCAGCTGAGGTAGGACAGGTGGGTCCGCTGAAACCGGCCTTCCCATACATTCTATGTTTAGGAGGATTTAATGACAATATGGGTTAGTAATAGCCAACAGCATTCCAAATTATTTGTAACAGCCTGCAGTAGTATTCCCATTAACCCAACACACCAGAGTTCCAACAGTTGAACAGCAAGCATAACACATGCATATATAGAACAACAGTGGACATTCCAACAGCATGCAGGATTGATTGGTGGCAACAGGCTACCAAGATTGTGGTATGTGAACAGGGCACATGCATCAAAGTAAATGCAGATATTTATAAACCAATAGGACATATGTCCCAACAAATGTTATGAGATTAGACATACCCATTGAGGTGTGGAATGGCATTGTTCATGCACATATAGCAGGGTATAAAAACAGACCTCCATTAACAACTTATATATACTTATAGCTTACACTACATTCCTATTGACTGCAGTTATATTTTCCCTACATGTATTATTACACTAGGCAATGTCTGTTAAATTTTGAAATGGGTTTTGCTAGTTCTTTATATACCTGACCTGTATCTGACATACAAACTGTCCAGGATGCAGATGTTACTGCTACATATTTATATATTTCATTTATATTTATATATCTACATATCTGGATGTGTTCAGGTGACTTTATTAGGTATATTTTAACAGCCCCCTACATTTCTAGCAGCACACTGACATTTCTAGGGAACACTATAACAAGCTACTCATGTGCCACATTAACCTGTACATGCCGGCCATGAACCGACAGTTGAGGACTGTATATATGCTTAACAGCTATTGGCACTCCCTTCATCCACTTTATATGGGCCTACCCAAGTGTGGGTTACAACAGTACTATTTCTATAATGCAAGGGCACAACAACATATCAAAGAAAGTGACACGGACACACTCCAGGAATTATACCTTTATTAATTACATTACACACTTTTCTAGTGGCTCTCTCATTTATTTGATATATCAGTGCATGCAGAAGACTTTTATTCAAGGTGTATTATACCTTTATTAATGGGTTACAACACCTTTTCAATGCTGTCTCACTTATTTTATATAACAGTACATGCAGAGAAGTTATTCAAGACTTATTATACCTTTATTAATGGGTTACAACACTCTTTTTCAGGCTCTCTCACTTCTTTTATATAACAAAACATGCAGAATAATTACTAACCTGCCTGGTGGCACAGCCTTAGCAGCCTATCTGCATAGGCTTGCTGATTCACAGCACGGACACCTGCAGCTCTGAAGTAAATGAAGGGATATTGAGACATACCTATCCATAATATAGACTACAATAGCAATTCTTACATACTTCATTCCATGGCTACATACTCAGTAGTGGGGCATTTTCCATTTCACGGGCCTCCTGTATCCACTGGTTCAGTCGGTCCTCCTTGCGTCTCTTCAGGTCTGAGTAGTGGTGTCTGACCTGCTCACCAGTCCAAGGGACGCCTGTGGCACTGGTGAGATCATGTGCTAGATGGTTCCAGGCTTCCACTTTGTACTCAGTGCCTTGAAACTGGCCCTGCAGGAGTCTTGCATCATGATGATGGACGAGGAGCCAAACCATTACTTTTGACTCCTCAATGCCCCACTGTTGCGCTCGAAAAAGAGAGCCCTCTCCAACACTGGCCATGCTCACTGCAGATGGGAGCTACAACCAGTTATGGCAATTATTCCTGCCTATGGAGCTTAAATATGCCTCATTTCCCACACTTATTTGTGATTGGCCGGTTTTGAAAAATCTCAGCTAAAAGTAAACCTGCTTAGCAATGGGTAAACTTCCATTGATATGTATGAGTGTGTTGGAAGTGCATCCATATGAAAAGCTGTAATGGCTTAGTGGTTTAGTACTGTGATTATGGTGCACAGTATCCCGGGTGCGAGGCCTGTCATTGCTTTTTATTTCACTAATGGTCAGACTGGCTAGGAGGTGTGTCTGTGTTTAGCCGACTTTCCTCAACTTTGTCCAACGTTGCTCGACGTTGCTCTAAATTGCCCGATGTTGCCCGACGTTGCCCGACGTTGTGCTAGTTAGCGCGGTGTGCAGCACCACGCAAACATGTTTTGTTTGTGCTAGTTGGCGTGATGCGCAGCTCCACGCAAAGCCATTGTGGTAGTTAAAGCAGTGCTAAGCTATGAGCAATTATACTTAACTGTGCTTAATACTAGTAAACTTTGCTTAGCAGTGCTTCACATTGCTTAAGATACTTTACTTATGCATTCATCAGTATGCATGACCATTTCACCTTCTGATATATATATATATATATATATATATATATATATATATATATATATATATATATATATATATATAAAATATCGTTCACTAGTACATAGGCCATTTCAATGCATTTTACTAAAATTTAAAAGGTAAATGTCAGGAATTATTTTTATGCACAGATTTCCTACAGAAAATGGGAAGGGGAGTGGTGGGACTCGAACCGGGAATGCCTCCTCTTTGTGCGAAGGCTCTACTGCTACACTATTGCTATTTGGCTTAATTTGCATATAAGTAGTTTATTATCCTCTTCGATGTCTAAACTGCTAACTGTAGCTAAGCAATGGGGAAACCCGCGCACACACATGCAAATATGGGCAGCTATATCAGGAATAATAAAACAAATAAAAAGTTTTACATTTTATTATATTTGTACAGGGGTTTAGAATGTGGGGGAGTGTAGTGCTGGGGATATACACATTTGAGCGGACTCACTCATGTCTGTTGACATTTGCAGTTTAGGCACTTGCAGGGGCGTGGATATTTGGACTGCTCGGCAGTCTGACACGTGCCCTGCACTTGTGCACTCTCCGTGTTAGCCTTAGAGTTGAGTCAGCACTCCCTCATGAATATGCATGACACACTGACGTCATACTCTTAGACTGCAGTTTCCGTGTAAGACTTATTTAGTCTTTCACAGAGGATTTCTGAATCCCGGCCATCATCTAAACAATTGTTTATGGTCAGGCTGTTGAGGTTATGTATATTACCAGAATGCAAAACAATGACAGATAGTAACAGTATCACCCACAGCACAGTGTCAAACCATGTCATACACACATGTGTACTCAAGTTCCAAAATGTGTGTAGTATAATGCATACTGGCCACCAATAGAAACTATGAAGTGTTACATGTCACCCTGCCCATGTGTCCACTATGCACGTACATGCAGACAGTGCACCTCCACCATGTTCACAAATGTACACCTGCAAATCTGTGCTACACATATCCCACACGTACTCTTCACTCTCTAACACATGCTGCCAATACTACACACATCAGCCAAGTGCCACGTGGGTGGACAATACACTATTGGAACTAACACTGGTGTAAACAATACTACAGTGACAATCATAGCTTTAATGTATCATGCCTGCTCAGCTACACCTTCAAGGATATAATTACACTCTACTGCTGACAACATGCTAACATTGCTGTACTGCTGTAAAGTCACCCTGTGCATCAGCACCATGGTAGCCTGTTCCTGCATCAATGTTACAGATGACAGAAGGTGGCACAGGTTTCATCATATGCACTGGGTGTGTTGTTGGTTTGCCAGAGGCCTACATTGAGCCATACAATCGACATGTGTGTGTGTGTGTGTGTGTGTGTGTGTGTGTGTGTGTGTGTGTGTGTGTGAGGATCAAGAGTACTGCTATGGGCCAATGTTGATGTAATGTGTGCGGGAATGTGTTAGCCCTAGGTGTCTGTTTAATGTGTGTGTGTGTGTGTGTGTGTGTGTCTGCATGCACATAGTTCCACCATGTGGCTGCCATATACGGGGATTTGTGGGACAGCCACATACTGTACCTGCCAGGCTTTACAGATCACCATCTCTGGCCATGGACACGGTACCTGTGCCTGGCAGGTGTGCTACTGACAGTATCAGGTACTAAGCCAGACTGGGTACTATCCTCAGAGGTGGACAGATGTACACTGGACCCAGGTCCCTGCTGGGACTGTCAGGACAGCCCACCCCCAACATTGCTGGGGCTGGTACTGGTACTACGGGAGCGGCTGTGGCTTGAGGGATGTCCACGGTGACTGCCAGCTGCTGATGTTGCAGGCATACGTCCACGACGATGTCTCAACCATCCCGCACTGTCCTGACACATGGAAATGACATTGCGGAGGACATCTAATGTCTCACCCCAACGTCTATCAGTGACCTCAGTGTAATTATGGATGACACCTGCTAGGTCATAGATACTGTCAATTACAGCAGTGTTATGTGCCCTCTGTGCCCTTAGTCCATGTCTGTTGTACCGTTCTATACGTGCCTGTGCCTCCATGACAGCCTGGAACATGCATGAGGTTGTAAGACCTGTGGCACATCTGCCAGGGGCATGATGAGCAGCAGTGCTCCGACGAGAACCCCTGGACATCTACCTATGTGGTACCCTTCCAGAAATCTGGGTATGGCTGGTGTGTCAGTATGCATGTGCCATAGATACCACACTGTCGCGGCCAATGCTGACTGTACACTGTCCCTCAGCTAAGGGCTTTGGTGATGGATGTATTGGCAGTATGACTGTGTGCATGGATGGGGTGGAAACTTGTGTTCTGTCAATTGGTGGCCTAATGACAGAGCCTGGCAAACATGCCTGTCCCTCAATACACCTATCCTCATCATCATCAGTAATTTGCTCAGTGACATCAGGTTCCCTGCTGCAGTGAACCAGCCCAACCTCAGCACCTGTGAGAGGAAGACAGGAAACACACTTTACAACCTGTACATGATGTCAGAACACATGCACACATGCACACGTGCACACATGAACACATGAACACATGCCCACATGCCCACATGCACACATGAACACATGCACATATGCACACATGCACACATGCACATATGCACACAAATATACTCCTCAATTAAACAGACACACACACACACACACACACACACACACACACACACACACACACACACACACACACACCACCACCACCACCAGCAATCCAGAACATACTCAATAGCGGTTGATGGTGGGGTACAGTATCACAAGCCAAACAGTCATATTACATGTGTCAGCATGCAGGAAGTGTGTTGCTCAACAGCATGCAGTACAGGTGTAGACAGCCCTTGCTAATAACAGTATATATGGCTCTGGTGCATGTGAGTTGTTGTTCAGTGATTGGCCAAACCCTGGAATGCAATGTGAACATGGACGCAACATTGCTGTGCAGGTATTGAAAGCTCTGCAATGTCCTGTGCACCACCACTCACAGGTATACATACCATGGCTGGGTGTGTATCTGTGTGTCACATAGATATCCATTTCTGATTAGAGCATCTGTGTCTTTAGCAGATAATTGTGGACACAGGTTTAGCACATGCATGCTATGTATACACACAGGATGGGTTGTGCATGTATACCTGATGGAATACCATTGCTCAACATAGCCATTGTACAGTGGTTACGGTGAGTGTAGAGCATATTGTGTACATGCCAGTGCCAGCCATGACATGGCATGCTCCAACACAACTGCAACATTAAACATCACACATACCCAATGTGTGTCATGTGACCTATACACTCCATAGCATTACAAGACATATATGTGTCACTTTGTACAAATGGTGATTGCTATGCATATTGTGTATAGATGCATATGTTTGCACACACACAACAGTGAGGTGCATAGCAATGAATGCTATGTGTAGTACTGTGGTTACTGTAACTGGATGGGGTGTAGTACCATGAGCCATCATCATGCAGCATCTTGTGGTCACTCAAGGCTACTAATGTGTGCTAGACTGGCACCTAGCATGCTGTACCTGAACTGCAGTACCATGGCTACATTCACCATTTCACAACCAGTTGTTACATGGATTTGTAAGGTGCCCAATAGGGAGCATTGCCTAACATGAATGTGTTATGTGTTGCAGAAAGTCGCACAGCCCCATGATAGGCCCCTACCCCTCAGGTATATTATGTTTGCTGTGTGGATGACATTTGGGATACTGAAGTGTGACCTTACAGTGGGTGTCTGAATACGCCATGTGTAGCATATTAACGTGTACTGCATATGACAATGTTGTGTATGTTGTGTGCATGTGTATCGACTCTGCCTATCCAATGTCCACTACAGTTTTGCCACAATTGTGTGGGATGCTGTGTGTATTGCATGTGTTTGAGGCAGCTACACACATTACTGGGATGTTCATACTCTCACAGCAAACATGCGCAGCATGCATTATGCATAGGTGTGTTATGTGTACATGTCCTACACCTCACCTATGACATACACATATATCATGCAATATTAAATGTAGAACACACTCACCAGCATGGGTCTGCTGCCTTGCTGTCACACCAGAGGGACCTACAAGGATATGAGACAGTTTGTCAGTGGCAACAACTGTGGCATTGCTACTGTGGGTTTGCAATCTTACAGTAGTACAACAGTTGACAGTTACAGGCCTACAGATTATGTTCCAAATTATCAGTATTGCACAACACCAGGCTCTACATCTTCTAACTACACAGTACACATCTCACATATGCATGAACTACCAATAGAGGTAACAGTAGTCTACACATATGCCATGTTACCTGCACGCTCCATGTCAACTTGCTGGGTGGCTCCGGCCTCCATGATGATACATGTTTGCTGTTGTTGTTGTGGGCCAAGAGCCACCAGGCTGAGGAGCAGCTCCTCCACTCTGGTGAGGGGAGGATGGATGGCTACCCCACCACCTGTGGCAAGCTGTTGTCTACAGACATCAGACGCATGCTGTCAGACATGTCTAAGTAAATCACTGCAGTGATGGCGTACCTGCTCATATGTCCGGTTATGCATGCCTATGTCATTTACCCGATGGATAACATCTTGCCACATTGCAGTCTGCTCATGCTGGTCCTGGCTGGTTCTTGAGAACAGCAGGGCGTAGTGCTGAAGCAGGCTGGTTGTGATCTGCTCATCCTCGGCTGGGCTATATGTCGGATTGCGCTGGTGAGCCATGACCCTGGAAGACAATGAAACAATATGTGTGAGCACGTCATGTGGCACACTTAACATTCTAAAGTACAGATATCACTGAACTGCCATATATAGCAACCTATTGGCTGTCAGAGGAGACACACTTTCAATACCACATATCAGTGCTCATACCACAACTGCCTGACAGTGCATGGCATGCTCTATATATCAAACCATGTTCTGCACAGCAACAAAGAGAAACCAGTATGTAAGACTATACAACAGTACATGTCACACTGTATGTGACACAATGCACCACCTAGCCACGGGAGGTATATATCAAGCTAATATATAAAGAAATATGTCATCCATTGCAATGATTGTAACGTCCTGTTACAGTATTACCAGTATACCACACTAGTTGTTGGTGTCAAACCCCTGCCTAACATATGTGCACATTCGTTAGTATAGGTGGCATACTGCTGTACTAGACTATACATGTTGCTAGATATGCACTTATATCCTGTAACACACATATGACCGAGGGCATGATACAGGCATACCCACACTCACATCAGGCATACATACAAGACACAAAGGTATGGCAACCCAGATGAGCTTTACCTGTGTATCTTACAGTACTGTGTGTCAGTACTTACAAAACATTATGCCTGAGGTATGTAATCTGTGAGGACTACAGGGAACACACATAACAGTGTTTCCAAGCAATGTGGACATCCACCATACTGTGCTGTTTAGGCCTACAGCATCAGGTATTACTACAGTTCATACGGGATTTGGATTTACCAACAGTACCAATCAATAAGCATACATGTACTGCTTTAGCCTACAATGGCACACCCCAGTCCACACCAAGGGACTATGTCAGACCGTATGCCATACTGCTTTTTCTGCCAAGCAATAGCATACACATCTTTTGCTGGGTCAGAGCTGGACACAAAATAGCATGACAGAAACAGTTTCCCACTAAGCTATCACACATTTACAGAACCTCGACACATTCACCAACACATTCACCATCACACTCAGTCAACCTCACATAGTAATTATTGCAACAAGTACATGTGGGTGTGTATTGGTTCATAGGTAGGTAATAGGCTATTGGACCTAGAGCCTATAGAAGCCTAGCCATATGCTACCCTGGCCTTTGACACACATGTAATTTAATTTCACGTGCCCCTATCCAGCAGAGCCACAGAGGTGATTCCCAGTGTGTATTTCCTGTCTCCTATCCAATCATCAGGAGTATTCATGACAATTGCTAATGAGGAGCTTGGTTTGCTATTAATAGGTGGAATCTATCCCTCCAGCACGTTCTGTTTATTGAGGTGACAAGGTTTAGGTCCCTAGAGTGTGTAGCTCATAGTGGTTGTGATCTGTTTTTGTGGTGCATGTCCAACAGCTCTGGGTTTGACATAGCTTTGTATGTTAGGCAGAGGTCACCTCTGGATAGTCAGTATGCAACACAGTCTGTATAGGGCATCTGTTTGAGGCATTATTACTCTTTGTGAGGTATGTCTGTGGCCTTTCCAGTTGCTGTAGATGTCTTGTGAGGTACATACCACATGGGGCATTGTACTCTATAATGGGTTTCATGTGTGATGAGTAGAGGGAAACACTGACCTATATTTCCCTGGATGACACACCTTTTGTGATGAGGTGTGCCACGTAGACAGATTACATGACTAGTGTGGCACTGTGATTATCAAAGGGGAGACTACTGTCCACCTGTGTCTCATGGTCTCTTATCACACTTTTGGTGTTAAGTAGACTACCACCTACATGGTAGTTCATGGGTATGGAGTCTTTGCCAGAATAAATATGACCCTGTCTCTCTCTCTCTCCCTCTCTCTCTCTCTCTCTCTATATATATATATATATATATATATACACACATACATATAAACATCCATTGGTGTACATATAGATATACCCTTCACAAACAGTTGCAGCATGTCCCTTGCTCTATGCACATGTACAGATGCTAATGTATCTGACACAGACAGATCTCTCCATATGTGTGTGCCATACACACACAAGGTCCACACTGTTGTAAGTCCATGTACCTCACAGCTGACCTGTTGGGTCTTGCTGCAACATGAACAGGTGTCACATGTGAGCACACAGTAATATTAGAGGGTGTATATATAGCTGCAAATGCTAGATTAGCATACTAGCCTGGTACAGCTGTTGCCAATGCTAAGCTACACGTTAATATGACTATCATGCATTTGTTATTCTGTCACATCGATGTTTATATAACTATATGTGCTACTCCCCCAAACAGACATTGTACACATTACTGTACAGAACACAGATAACATGGATCAGATGTTTGACATTTAATGCTGATCTACATATGTCACAGTCATATCCCACTGCACACAGCTACACACTGATTTCTCCATGGCAGTAATTATGCAGGGCATCTGTGCATAGATACGTACTGCTGCCACATATGGATGATTCAAAGTATGTAGAGTACTCTTCAAAAACATCTACTACATGCCAGTAAATACATATCGGTTACATACCTTTCCTTTGTATATGTTTGTATTTGTCAGTTCCGTGTGTTTTGTAATTGTTTTTTTTTAATATATATATATATATATATATATATATATATATATATATATATATATATATATATATATATATATATATATTTTTTTTTTTTTTAATATCTTTTTTTTATTCTCTTGCTGTTGTTGCTGATGTCACTGTCTGTCTGTGTCTCCCTCTCTCTCTCTCTCTCTCTCTCTGTAACTGCAATGAAATGATTGCATGTGTGGACAGCAAGTACAGCCTGCTTTTATGAGCATCTGCACATGTGCATGTGATTGCCACTGCACCAATTGGTGGCTGCCATTTGGTAATTGCATGCAGCCTGCTGTGTGGTAATTGCAGTACTCACTGTCATAGCAACCCACTGCTATAAATTTCTAAGTCAGGTAGGCGTAGCCCTTTCAGCTTTCCAAAGTGGGGGCCATGCTTGTTTGCTGTGGACACCATTGTGTAAATCAGAATGTTGGTATATTTCTTATATATGAAGCTAGGGGTGTAGCCAGTGATTTGAATGTTGTGCTCAGACCTGAATGTTGCCACTTCCAGTACACAGTGGTCAGTGTAGAATTGTACTCACCCCTACAAATGCTAACACAAGATACATGGGAGTATGTAGTTTCTTTTCTACTTATACAATTAGCTGCCACACATACGTAGTTATTGAGATGTTTTCATTTGGCACATGAACTGTTTGTGAACTGCTATACTGTGAATATTAATGTACTCACTTCTGCACAGTTTGTGCTTTTTTTTGTTGACATTAGCACAGGATGCTCATGAAAACTGAACAATTCCAGTACTGAGTATGCCTACCTGCATCCTTGCTGGACCCTGAACACACAGGTATTTTGTACGTTTGGGTGGGGATTGTCCTGCTATGATACTGTGTGGGGGTTGTAAAGTGCTGCTGTAACATTATTTCCTGCTAGAATGGCTGGTTCTGTTATCACAGTCATGTAATGCAATTCCACAACAACTGCTGGTAAAGTTCCACAAAACAGGTCTTGTGTTATGGCATTCCTATCTTTCCTTTACATTCACTTATTCTGATGCATGATATATATATTTCACCAACAACCTGTTGTATATCTACTGTGTCTTAGTGGTACTTCATGCAGTCTAGTGTGTCCAAGGTCTGGAGTTCGGGACTGACAGTGGTGTTTTATTTTGTTGCTGAGCAGAACAAGGGCCCTCACATGCAGGGTGACTAAGGCACTTTTAAGCTGGTTTGTGAGTGTTTGCACAAAGCTTAGCAATACTTAGCTAGGTGCACACAATTTCATACTCGCGCAAACCCGCTAACTACTGCTTAAAAGTATTTACTCCCACTAACCCCCACGCTCATTTCTTTGAAAGAAAAGAAAATGGGGAGATAGGAAAGTGGTGAAAAAGGGGCACAAAGAGGGAAAGACATTAGGGAAAACAGCTAGGGATGTGCAGGACGGGTGTAGGGAATGTCCATAGCCGCCCATTTCTTTAACAGCAACAGCTGTGCATATACTAGAAATTTGGAGGGATATTTGAAACCTTCCACCCCTGAGAGAGGGGTGAAGACAACACATTATGTTGTACTGCCAATTAAATATCAGTTTATGTGTCCAGCGGGCATGTGTGCAAAATGGGCAGCTATGTATGGGGTGTAATTTTTTTTTGGGGAGCAGATTGCCCTTTTTTTTTTCAGGTGAGAGTGGAATGTGGGGTAGGGGGAGTAGGTATATTTGGGGAGGTAGGTTGGGGAGGTAAACAGACAAGACAAACAAGATGCATACAGGGGTGGAATATGACACATGTGGTGGGTTAACACCATTGACAGGGAAGGATGTTTGGAAATCGCAAGCCCATGAGCCCACAGATGGCAACAGTGGAACTGAGATCCTCACCCATGGGCAGTCACCACTGCACCTTCACAGCCCGGAGGGTGGCTGTGCTGGGGGCTGTGTAGGAGGGGCAGGCTCACTCATGAGTCACGCCACTCGTGCCTCAAGCTGGCATAGAGGATCAGCGACTGAATGCTCGATCTCCCTACGCACCACAGCCCGGACCATTCGGAGGGTGATAGGTGGCTCCCCTGTGGCCATGCTTGTGGGGGGGATGAGCCCCATCCCCTGCAGCGCTTCCACCCGAAGGTGGCACAGGGCCAATTGAGGAGGAGGTCCTGGGCTGGGCACCAGACCTGCTGGTGCCAGGTGCCATCGCCAGCTGATGTGGGACAGGTGGGTCCGCTGGGACTGGCCTTCCCCATACCTTCTATGTTTAGGAGGATTTAATGACAATATGGGTTGGTAACAGCCAACAGCATTCCATATTAGTTGTAACAGCATGCAGTAATATTCCCATTAACCCAACACACCAGAGTTCCAACAGCGGAACAGCAAGCATAACACATGCATATATAGAACAAGAGTGGACATTCCAACAGCATGCAGGATTGATTGGTGGCAACAGGCCACCAAGATTGTGGTATTTGAACAGGGCACATGCATCAAAGTAAATGCAGATATATATAAACCAATAGGACATACGTCCCAACAAATGTTTTGAGATTAGACATACCCATTGAGGTGTGGAATTGCATTGTTTATGCACATACAGTAGGGTGTAAAAAGATACCTCCATTAACAACTTATATGTACTTATAGTTTACACTACATTCCTATTGACTGCAGGTATATTTCCCCTACATGTATTATTACACTAGGCAATGTCCGTTAAATTGTGAAATTTGTTTTGCTAGTTCATTATATACCTGAACTGTATCTGATATACAAACTGTCCAGGATGGAGATGTTACTGCTACGTATTTATATATTTTATTTATATTTATTTATCTCCATATCTGGATGTGTTCAGGTGACATTATCAGTTATATTTTAACAGCCCCCTACATTTCTAGCAGCACACTGACATATCTGGGGAACACAATAACAAGCTACTCATGTGCCAGATTTACCTATACATGCCAGCCATGAACCAACAGTTGAGGACTGTATATATACTTAACAGCTACTGGCACTCCCTTCATCCACTTTCTATGGGCCTACCCAAGTGTGGGTTGACAGCACTTAATACAACAGTACTATTTCTATAATGCAAGAATACAACAACATTTCGAAGAAAGTGACACAGACACACTCCAGGAATTATACCTTTATTAATTACATTACACACTTTTCTAGAGGCTCTCCCATTTATTTGATATTACAGTGCATGCAGATGACTTATTCAAAATGTATTATACCTTTATTAATGGGTTACAACACTCTTTTTCAGGCTCTATAAATTATTTTATATAACAATACATGCAGAGAAATTATTCAGGACTTATTATACCTTTATTAATGGGTTACAACACTCTTTTTCAGGCTCTCGCACTTATTTTACATAACAGTACATGCAGAGAGGTTATTCAAGACTTATTATACCTTTATTATTGGGCTACAACACTTTTTTCAGGCTCTCTCACTTATTTTATATAAGAATACATGCAGAATAATTGCTAACCTGCCTGGTGGCACAGCCTTAGCAGCCTATCTGCATAGGCTTGCTGATTCGCAGCATGGACACCTGCAGCTGTGATGTAAATGAAGTGATATTGAGACATATACCTATCCATAATATCGACTACAATAGCAATTCTTACATACTTCATTCCATGGCTACCTACTCAGTAGTGGGGCATTTTGCATCCCATGAGCCTCCTGTATTGTCCTGCTTGCATCTCTTCAGGTCTGCGTAGTGGTGTCTGACCTGCTCACCAGTCCGAGGGACACCTGTGGCACTGGTGAGATCATGTGCAAGACAGTTCCAGGCTTCCGCTTTGTATTCAGTGCCCTGGAACTGGCCCTGCAGGAGTATGGCATCATGATTATGGACGAGGAGCCAAACCGTCACTTTTGACTCCTCAATGCCCCACCATTGCATTCGAAAGCAAGAGCCCTCACCAACACCAGCCATGCTGCCTGGAGATGGGAGCTAAAACCAGTTATGGCAAGTATTCCCACCTATCGAGCTTAAATATGCCTCATTTCCCACACTTATTTGTGATTGGCCGGTTTTGAAAATTCTCAGCTGAGAGCACACCTGCTTAGCCCTGGGTAAACTTTCATTAATATGTATTGTGTGTTGACAGTGCATGAATATCAAAAGCTGTCATGGCTTAGTGGTTCAGTACTGTGATTATGGTGCACAGTATCCTGGGTTTGAGGCTTGTCATTGCTTTTTATTTTACTACTGGCCTAACCAGCTAGAAGGTGTGGCTGTGTTTAGCCAACTTTGCTCATTTTTGCCCAACGTTGCTCGACATTGCTCGACGTTGCCCGACGTTGCTCTAGTTAGCACAGTGCACAGCTACGCGCAAACATGTTCTGTTTGCGCTAGTTGGCGCGATGCGCAGCTCCGTGCAAAGTCATTGCGCTAGTTAAAGCAGTGCTAAGCTATGAGCAATTATACTTAAATGTGCTTAATACTGGTAAACTTTGCTTAGCAGTGCTTCACATTGCTTAAGATACGTTACTTATGCATTTATCAGTATGCATAACCAATTCACCTTCTTATATATGTATTAAATATCGTTCACTACTACTTAGGCCATTTCAATGCTTTTTACTAAATTTTAAAAGATAAATGTCAGGAATTATTTTTCTATACAGATTTCATACAGAAAATAGAAAGGGGAGTGGAGGGACTCGAACCGGGAATGTCTCCTCTTTGTGCAAAGGCTCGACCACTACGCTATTGCTATTTGGCTTAATTTACATATAAGTGTCTTATTATCCTCTTCGATGCCTAAACTGCTAACTGTAGCTAAGCAATGGGAATAATAAAAAAAAAAATAAAAAAATAAGAGTTTTACATTTTATAATTGTACAGGGGGTTGGAATGTGGGGGAGTGTAGTGTTGTGTATGTACACATTTGAGCGGACTCGTTCATGTCATTTACATTTGACGATTGTGGGACTTGCAGAGGCATGGATTTTTGGACTGCTCGGCAGTCTGACATGCCCCCTGCACTCGTGCACACTCCGTGTTAACCTTAGAGTTGAGTCAGCGCGTCCTCATGAATATGCATGGTGTGCTGATGTCATCCTCTTAGGCTGCAGTTTCCGTGTAAGACTTATTTAGTCTTACACGGAGGATTACTGAATCCCAGGGGGTATGTATTTAAACACATTAGTTTAAGCCGTTTTGTGTTATTTGGATTTTACATACATTATTCTTGGACTCAATACGTACTGTTTTTGGCTCCTTCCCTTCGGGATTGCTTTTATTGGCGGCACATGCTTCCAGCTGGAGGTAGTGTTGTGGTTCATAATTTATCGTATGCTTTATCTTCAAATATTTGTATATTCTTTATATATGTTTGTCTTAGGGCTTTTCTTCCCTAGACTTCATTTAAAATAGTTCCTCTTAGCTAGACATTTCCAGTCATCAAATGTAATGAATAAAATAAATACTTTGCATTCATGTATTCTTAGCTGAGAAGGTTCATTAATCAAAATAAAACATGATAGCACAAAGATAAGAGGAATGCTAAAGGGCAATATCAAAGTGATGGAATGATTGTGGAGAATTATCACACACAGAAAAAAGTAATCACATCACATTACCGATTGGAGAGAATTATCACACAGAAATAAGTAATCACATCACATTATGATTTTAGCAGTGTGTAACTATGAGGTCTGCATTGTACAATGTTTTGTGCATGTACATATTGGCTATTGTAATGCAGGTTTGGGCTATGATTATCCCCTCAGATCACAGGATTTATTTTTATCATTTCCTAGCATTTGTTGTCCTGTTTTCTCATAAATTATTACTTTAACAAACCTTCACAAAAAGTAAAATATGACAGAGTCTGTATAAACACAAGAAAATAACTAACTAGGAAACTGATAGAATTTTGACTTTAGAAACCAGAGATAAGGAGGGATAACATGGAAAAATAGACACGTCATACATAGATATCACTACTTGGCAAAATTAACAGCAAGATAAATTTGGATATAAATTTGGATGCTTTTTCACAGCACTAGAGCTAAAGCACTTTATTTCCTGAATATCTGATGTCACAGCAGATGGGCATCATCTGTGATTTATCAAATTGATAGCTGCGATTACATGAATCAGTTTCAAGAACAGCCCCCTTGTCAGGAGACGTACTAAGGTGACACAAAAAACACAGCTGTCATAGGTACGCAAATGAAATAAATGATGCATTAGCAGACATTTCTACTTGTGAAGATATAATGAGGCAGTCATAATTTTGTCATTATCTGAGGTTATATATATGGAATGATTATTAATCTGTGTTCACGTGCATGCATGTGTATGTGCACATGTGCACTTATGTCTGTTTTGGGTGGGTTCTGTTTGAGATTTCCAGGTGAGATAACTCATACAACACTTTATCTTTAATATCTGTAACATAATACAAGTTCGCTCAATATGCTCACATTCTGAAACATAAACCAATCAGTCATGCAGCCACAGCAAATGTAAGACAGAAGAGAGAGTTATCATCTGTACAGAATTAACATATCCTGCGGAAATGGGCATAACGTCCATACTGTTTATTATTATTATTATGTACTTCTCACAACTGGTCCTTTTTGACAGAACCTTGTTTAGTTACATACGGAATAAATACATCTAGTCCTATTACTCATGAATAGGGGTGTTTATGCTGTCAGTGATTTTAACACACAGAAAGCCTTTACTCGAGTAAGATGTGTCCTTTCAGAAGAAATAAACACTCTGATGCAGCTATGTTCAGCTGCCTTTATTCCTTCTTCTTGGGTAGTATATTTACAAGAATAAAACGTACTAGCAGACTTATTTCTGCAATGATAGGCTTGACTAGTCTTTGTTGATGTGACTTGACCTGAAAGCTGGTTTGTAGCTTTATTTATAATTTCCTTTATTTTTGCTTTATGCATAACAGCGCATGTCTTCCCACTCCTGTTAGCCATTTCTTTTCACATGCCACATCCATACATCAAACAGTCTTGCACAATGAATCTTAAGTGCTTGCACTTTAAATCTATTCCTTTCTTGCCTAAATATTACACATTCTAGTAAAATATGAGGCTTTGTTAATTTGCCAGCATATTACAGTGTTTCACTTGCATTGCCTCCACATTTTGGGCTGAATATTAGTTTTATATTAAATCAATGAGTACTATTATAAGGTTTCTCAGAAACATGTTTAGTGATCAAGTTCTGATTTGCAAATAACATAAACCTAATCCATTTCTCATAAGAAAAGTAGCATATGAACTTCATACATTTTAAAATTATTCATTCATTCATTCTTTCATTCATTCATTCACTCATTTTCAATACATTCTTTCTGTTGTTATCAAAGTCATAGGAAGACACAGACTTTCACAGCAAGCAACAGGGGCAAGGAAAGAAATAGCTATAGACTGGACACCAGTACATAACATTAATACTCATTTGAAGCAAGTTGCAGCAAAAATATTCCCTGGGGTCAGAAACATGGTGAGTATGGTCTTGCAGGGCTGGCCACTGTTTATCTGTTGTGTTTATCTATTGCCTGGGGCTCATTAGGAATTAACAGTGTGAAAAAGTAATGTGAAGCCAACAACTCATTAAATATCCCATTGGTGGCCAGAACAAGGACTGCAGACAGAGAACGTATCCCTGAGCAGCAGCCAAAGTACGCAATGAGAAACATATGAGGATGTGGCACATGTGTGCACTTTAATGCAGCTCAGCAAGCTTATGCATGCACAGAAACAGCAGGATGCAAAAGGCATACAGAGACTTTAAATGTCATTAAAAGGGTTGTTTCATCTATTTTTGACCAAATTATAGGACATAAATGTCAGTACATGAAACTTATGAAAAAGGGCAAGCAGAGGGAAGCACAGAAAGGGAATTGCTAAGGAATGAACAGGATGGTAGTGGGGAAGGAAGGGAAACATTTTTTGATACAGATGTTCATTTTACATAGATAACAAGAAGGTGCATTGAACAGTGAATGAACAAATGAGGGAAGGAAAGTGGATAGAAAGTAAGATGTTCAGAGTGGGTAGCAGGGGGACAAATGAATATAAAAGACAGACTGATAAGGGAGGTGCTGACACAGGAAGACAGACCACAATGGAATAGGAAAAGTAAGGCAGAGGGAAGACAATGGTGCGAGGAAAATTTAGACAGCAAACAAGAGCAGGCATAGACACTAAAGAAAGGGTAGCATTGAGAAGGGGAATATGGTGAGTATGAAGAACAATGTTATCCTGTGCAAAATGGATCCATGGAAGATTAGACCCCACCATAAGCATCATCACTAATGGACCTGGCTGAATATGGTGAGTATGGAGAACAATGTCATCATGTGCAAAAGAGATCCATGGAAGATTAGACCCCACCATAAGCAGCATCACTAATGGCCCTAGCCAGTGCAGGGCAAGCACATGATTCTACAAGCTGCATAATGATTTTTTTTTCCAGGTGGCTGATGAGGTCAAAAAGTGCTGGTCCACCAGCTCCCTCCCCAGCCACCTCAATACATTTGTTCCATCTCAGAAAAGGGTCTGGATCTCTAGCAGAGCCACCAGTGGAACCACAGCAGATTCCCACCAATGTATCTCCAACAGGGGTAGAACTCTAAGGCCTGTCCGCAACTTCCTCCACCATGCTCAGAAGTGGCCCCAGCAACCTGCTATTGGTATTTGAGAGGTGGTGCTAGTCATTGGTAGCAAGTGGGCCTGAGTGGGACCGCTTGTGGTGCTGTGGAAGTAGCTAAATAAAAATTAATATAAATGAAGAGAAGCAACAAGATAAACCACTAATAAATACAATAAACAGGAAGGACAGAAAAAGTAGCTGGGGAAAGAAATGCATACAAGTGCATTCAGTAATATATAAGTAGTAAAACTGTTGATCTCAGAAGCAACTGCAGTACGTCTGGAAAGCATGTCATTAACTATAACAGGTCTATAATATCTACATAAGTTCATGCAAGTTGGCATTAGAAATCTCTGTCTTCTCCTCCAACAGTGCAATGTATGCACTGCGCATAGATGGGAGGAAAGCACTTGGTTTGTAAATTGACCACACAACGTGCAGACTTTAAACCATGAAAGTTAAGTGAGCTACCTGCTGCATTACTACCACTACTATGTGTATGTAGACTTTTATTAAGTGTGTGTGTGTGTGTGTGTGTGTGTGTGTGTGTGTGTGTGTGTGTGTGTGTGTGTGTGTGTGTGTGTGTGTGTGTGTGTGTGTGTGTGTGTGTGTGTGTGTGTGTGTGTGTGTGTGTGTGTGTGTGTGTGTGTGTGTGTTTCTATGTCAGTTTATAGAAAAATCACCCATATGGTCATGCTTTGTAAGAATATGGATTTGCTATTAATAGAAGCAGATAATATGCAAAACTTGTTCATTGAGAGAGGTTATGATGCACAATTAGTTAATAGGATAAAAATCCAAGAATTAGGTTTAGAGCAATTTGAGAGCCATGCTCATAGAATCTATACCAAGTGTGACAATAGATCTTTTGGTAGGGATATAACATATACCATGAAATATACGAACGATATTAATGCCCTACAAAAAATTATCAGCTCCAATTGGAATATTCTTGTATTGGATGATGCAATTAAGAATGTAGTGGGAGCTAGATCTAGGTTCACATTTAGGAATTCTCTTAGTTTGAAAAGGATGCTATGTTTTAAAGAGGGTAGGCATAACATTAGACATTATACACAAGTCACTAGGCTAGGGACATTTCCATGTGGTAAATGCAATATGTGCCAGTATATAATGACAATACAATCCTTTGAACATCCAAACATGAATTTCACGTTTTCTCCTAAATGTAACACCACTTGTGATACCAGAAATGTGATATATTTAGCAACCTGTAAACAATGTGATGCATTCTATATTGGTATGACTAAGAGGAGACTTAAACAAAGGATCTATAATCATATCTATGATATTAAGAAATGCAAAGAGACAAATGCTTTGGCTAGACACATTTCTGAATATCAACAACACATGTTCAGTTTTAGAGTATTACAAGTTGCATATATGAATAAGAGATGGGGAGATAATGTGAACCATTTAGCCACCACAGAACTAGATTGGATTCTGAGGATGGGGGCACATTTACCCCCTGGCTTGAATCATACTATATCTTTGAAACCTTTTTTGGAAGCCAGGGCTTATGAGTAAACATTCATATGGTTTGATAACAATGATTCATGCTTCCCATATATTGTTTTTTGGCTTTACATGATGTTCATATGTTTTTTATATGTTTTATATGTTCTTAAATATGTTTTATATGGTTATTTGATCCATTCTCAATGGATGATTAATTTTATTTACATTAGATTTACATATGTGTTTATATCCTTTTTACTCCTTTGTTCACTTGGTCATATTGTGATTTTCAATTTTCCAGTATCTATATTCCTATAAAAAAATTTTTAAATATATACATTTTTTACATATAGATAATATGGGACTTTATGAGATTTTTATGACTAGCTTTTTAACAGCTTCGACTTTTGTTGTAATATATAGATTATTTATATCATGATATATTTTTATGTCTATGTACATATATTTATACATATTACCATAATCACATATATTTCTTACTCATGAGTATTTTTAGATACATTTATATTTATTTATTTATTTATTATATTTATTATATATACACATATATTTATGTACACATTTTTGATACACAATTTTATCCATATTTATTATATGATTCTTTTTATATATATGCTGTATTTATTTATATCTATATATGAATATATGTGAGATACCCATTCAGATATGTCTAGATAAATTGTCTATAGACATGATTTATTTTATAATATGTTATTATACTTACTTATAAATATTGATATATATATATATGTTTTTTATCCTTTTATTTTAGATCAACATGTTTTATTTACTATAGGTTTGATATCCATTTTATAGCTCATTGGCTATGTTAGCCTTTCTCTAAGAACAAGTTTTGCAATGCTTCCTTATAAGGTGTTCACAAAGAATTTGTCTCTTAATGTGATAATTGATTGATTATGTGACTAATTGGTTTCATTCTGTATGTATAAAAAGTGAGATGAGAATTCAGTTTAGTAGATCTGAAGAAGCGTACTTAGTACATGAAAGCGCTCATCGTCTGTTTTTGTCTGTTAATAAAGGTGTGTTCCATTATCGGTGGTGAGTTCTGCAGTGTTTTTATCGTATACAAGCGCATTCAGTAATATATAAGTAGTAAAACTGTTGATCTCAGAAGCAACTGCAGTACGTCTGGAAAGCATGTCATTAACTATAACAGGTCTATAATATCTACATAAGTTCATGCAAGTTGGCATTAGAAATCTCTGTCTTCTCCCCCAACAGTGCAATGTATGCACTGCGCATAGATGGGAGGAAAGCACTTGGTTTGTAAATTGACCACACAACGTGCAGACTTTAAACCATGAAAGTTAAGTGAGCTACCTGCTGCATTACTACCACTACTATGTGTATGTAGACTTTTATTAAGTGTGTGTGTGTGTGTGTGTGTGTGTGTGTGTGTGTGTGTGTGTGTGTGTGTTTCTATGTCAGTTTATAGAAAAATCACCCATATGGTCAAGGTCATATAGCCAATACTGGAGTCTATATTATGTCCATGAAAAATGAATTTGCTGAACTGCATCTATATTGAAAATGCAGTTCAGCGAATTCGCTCTTGTGGGGGGTTGTGCCCCCCCACACCCCCCACTACTTATATATACCAACTCTAAGATTGCACTACACTGAGGAAAGGGCAAATTTCCCGATCCTCACTGTACTGCGATTTCACTATTATCAATTCGCTGAACTGCATTTTAAATGTAGATGCAGCTAATTCATTTTTTGCTAACATAATATAGACCCCCAATAATGCAGTTAATCAAAAAACTAACAAAACCCACACAATACCCTACAACAACACAAACAATGTTTTTGAAGGGGAGCAAGCCCTCCTGTATCCCCCCCACCCACATTCCCTGCTAAATAGTTACAAAACTCTGAGATCACAAAACTGAGAAAAAGAAAAAGGACAATTTTCCTGATTCATACCGTACCTTAATCTCAGTTAGAATGGTTTGACGAACTAAATTGTTGAACATATGGTGTCAGTGATATGGGTTTTGGCAATTTCATCCTTTGATAAAGTGGCATAAACCCGTGTGTGTGTGTGTGTGTGTGTGTGTGTGTGTGTGTGTGTGTGTGTGTGTGTGTGTGTATGCGCGTGTGCATGTGTGTGTTTGTTGAAAGGTCTGCTTCACACAGACGTGTATACATGGAAGTATATTTTGGCAGAGGTGCTTACCTATGCACAATAAAACTGACTATCTGTGATATGCAGCTACTTAAGAGTAATGTGGATTAGGAGCTTCAGATGTCTCAATCACAGGACAGCGTCTCCTGTGCCCTTCCATGACATCATATGCTGTTGGTATCAGAAACTGAAGGAGAACAACTGGTGCAGAAATAGAACATAGAACTTTTTCTATTTTCAGCTTTTAAAGGCAAGTGCTTTTCCTGCTTAGCCATCCCAGCAACATTACTGTGAGCAAACATTAAGCAACTAACAGTCACATAGCTATGTATGTATATGAGCAGAACTATTTTTCTAAGATTGCAGCAAAACCTAAATGGCTAATTTCTGAGGTTAATTTCTTTAAAATCCCTTATAGTGTTCCCTTGTTTTTCATATTGTTTTGTCCTTGGCTCTAGGAACAGTGGCCCATGACAGTATTGGAAAAGTGGTGTCTCTTGACTGCAGAACCTTGCATGCTTATAATATATCTGTATCCACACTGTCAGTGTTTTTGTGTGTGTGTGTGTGTGTGTGTGTGTGTGTGTGTGTGTGTGTGTGTGTGTGTGTGTGTGTGTGTGTGTGTGTATGTGTGGTGTGTGTGTATGTCTGTATATATATATATATATATATATATAAATATATATATATATATATATATATATATATATATATATAAATAAATATATATGTATATATATATATATATATATATATATATATGTATGGATCTACTTTTCGTCATCGAAATTACAGTTGTTCGAAAAAGAAAAGTAGATCCCCACTTCAGCGAAAGTGAACTTCAAAGAAACTGCACTTTTGCTGAAGTATACTCGCCGGATCAGCTATCCCAAACAAAAACACACAAAAAAAAACATCTTTTGCAGGAAGGCAAGCCTCCCTGTACCCCCCCATGTGGGGGGCTGTGCCCTCCACACCCCCCACTTTAATATTCTCACTCCAAGATCCCACTACAGTGGGGAAAAGGGAATATTCATTGATCCCCACTGTACCACGATCTCAGCACTAGTTTGCTTAGTTCTACATCAACACTAAACGTTGATGTACAACTCAGATTACATGCAAACTGGAAGTTTTTCTAACTTCTTTTTTCTTTTTTTTTTCTTATTTTTATTTTCACATGAAAGTTCATTTTCGACAAAATGCACTTTTGTGGAAGTGCACTCACGAATTTACATTTTGTTAAAATGTAAATTTGTTGTAGTGACTGGATCCCATATATATATATATATATACATATATATATATATATATATATATATATATATATATATATATATATTTTTTTTTTTGCACAAATGTAAAACAGGTGCACTCAGCTTAGCTCCTAGAAAGGCATTATAACCTCCCTTAATACTGCTCCTGATTTCCCAGTACAACCTCAGGAGCTATGGGAGAAGAAATAGAGAGGCATTAGTACAATGTGGTCCAAACTGACTAGGTTACAATAGGTGAATAGAAAACTAATATATACTTACAGCACATCTCCCGAGCATTCTCAATGACCTGTTCGAGTATGTGAAAATTACATATGTGCTCTGACTCACTGCAGCATGGTATTAAGATACTGATGAACTACTTTCGAGGCAGATGCCTAAGATACCCGCAGTGTGTCTGAAGTGGTTTACTAAAATTCCATGTAGCTAATATATGGTCCTTGATGTCGAAGCCATGAACTCCATAAAATGTTAATCAAGGTCGGATGATACTTTGCCTATGAGGATGATAAAGTGCATCATCATGGCTTGTAAAAGCAATAATAGCATGTTGCACACATGTTAACTAATACCATAGCAACACTGGCTTATTTCCATGATTCAGGAGCAACAATATGAGGATTTGGCTGCAGTCAGTAACACTAGTGTTAGAGTACCACATCTTGCTATTTACAAGTTTCTGAATCGCTACACCATCTTCTTTAAATGCACAGCAGCCCTTGTTTTAATACTGTTGCTCATTAACTTCTGTACATACACCCGTTTGCATATACCATGAACAACTCTGTTGCTCAGTTTCCACAACTTGTACACCATGCATTTGTGAATCACAGACAGCTTGCATGTGGCCACTCATCATGCAGAATTGTATATCACACAATTCTGCTATTGCTTCTGAATCCCAGGGAAGCATGTACAATATGTTACTTCATAAACCTCCCATTCTTTTTTTAAACCATACTGTTTTATTACCAGCAAAGCAAGACAATGGTATGATACAAGCACAGAAACAGCAATGTAGCAGAGCAATATAGGAATAAGTAAACATATTACTATATAAAACTGTAATGAAGCTGCCCCTTGAAAGTAGCCACCCATTTCAAACAGCAGATTCATAATATAAAGAGCAGTACGAGATCCATAAAGCTAAGCAGTTATTTGAGCACAGTCTATACCAAAGGAAAAGTACAACAAAATTCATTGAAAGAGGATAAGACAGGATTACCTCACAGTACTTGACAAAGCCAGTTACTATAATAATAATACAGTTCTTTACTGATATCGCTTGGTATTAGTATCCAATAGCGAAATAATATAGCTGAGACAAATGTCAACACATGTATAATTAATTTATACTTCTGGTCTCTAAGGCTTGTGTGTGTGTGTGTGTGTGTGTGTGTGTGTGTGTGTGTGTGTGTGGGGGATATCCCAAGTATCCAAAATTTTATGGAGGGAGGCACTTCCTAACCTCATATGATGCTGCATCATTAACTGGACAAGGTCACATTACCAGTGTATAATTATCATCTGGTTTGCTACATTTTCAGCAATTTCCTTGTACCCTTCCTCGTAAGTTTTTGTTGCATGGGCATAAGGAGCCAGAAATGTATTTTTTGAGCTGGGCACAGAGTAACAGATGCAGCTTCCACATCATCAGGATACCCAAAGTCATTTTTATTGCAAAATCAGGGCACCTAAGATTTCTACCCAGTGCTGTCTATCACCTTCAATAGCTGTGAAGCTATAATTATCTAGTGCCTTATACAGCACTGAACATAGGTGGGGCTGGGCAGTTAATTGTCAAGGGTCCCAACTCATTATCTGTATCAACTCATTTCTCACCTCTTCAGTACTTTGACCCCATTTTACCGACTGCAAATACTCTCACTATGGTAGTAAACTGTTTTTCCGTTTTGCGTGCATTCCATCAATGGTAACAGTGTGTTTCCACCAGCTGGAAAGAAGTCAGACCAGTAGAAAAGTTCCCCATTATTCAGCTCATCCTTCAAATAGGTTTCTTCACTACAGTGACTCGATTATTAGTCCAGATCCTTTCCCATATGTTATGTATACCTCCAATCAGCCCTCTTTGAGACAGGAGTTTAACTAGTATATCCTCTAATCCCTCCTGTTTCCCCCACCTTTTATTGCCTTTTTGGGAGAAGTGTCAAGTTTTGACATTTTATTAAGTAGATTTCTGTACCAACATGTACAAATATGTTAAACATGCAGCCTACAAATAATAAGATAGATCTGGAAACCTCATGTCTCCAACCTGAGTTGATGCCATCAATGTTTTTCTAAGCTAGCCTGGAGTGTTAAGCCTCCCATGTGAAATCTAACAAAACTTTCTGCAGCTTTCATGTCAAGACATGGGAGGTTAGGGGAAAGGATGCACCTGGTTATGGAGAGAAACATAGGTAGCAGGCATATATGTATTGTAACTAATTATGAAAATACAAGAAGCTTCAACCTCTTTCAAGCCTCAATTTTATCTAGATATTGCATAATAACATTGCATAAATGTCTGACTGCTATGTATGAATAATTTCTTGTAATTATAATGCTTAAGTAGATGCATGACTGAGGACATTATTCCTACTCTGACTAAAAGAATTTAATGGGAAAGGGAATGTTTTGCTCCAGTTCACAGATAAGCTTGACAAATATATGATTATATCTACCACTAACAGAAATACAGGGGAGAGAGGGGTAACCTGGGGTAACCTTGCCTAGTTCCTCTATATAAGAGGAAAAGGTCAGAGCAAAACTCCATATTGTGGGAAGTTGGCATAATGGTTAAGGTAAATTAAAACCAGTGGAATAACCGTATGTACAGTACTTATTAAAATCCAACAAAAATGGTCCAGGCGACACAGGAAGATGGTAATAAAACGGTCTATTTTTTATTTGAAATTCACCACTTGCGCTTTCACCCCGACTCAAATGCAGGGCTTTTTCAAGTACAAAGAAAACACAAAATACCCCTCCTATTTAACTTCCCTTAAATAAAAAGTGTGCCAAAACATTTAAAGTTACATGTACACTATCTACATTTGCATCATAAAATGTTCACAAAATGCATAGTAAAATCCCTTCATAACCTTCAGTGTAAATGCACATAAAAGACTTATAAAAAACAATCCCTTAGAGAAACTATCCTGAACTAACATAAACAACATTGTTGTCAGATCATCTACTGAAGTTTTATATAGGTTCATAGATTCATAGGTTCATAGGTGTGTGCTAGGCTAATGGTCCTGGATCCTTTACAAGTCTGGCCCATAGGATTACCCTGGCATCATGCCACCCAACCTTAGCTCTTAATTAATTGAATTAGTTCTTAGTTTCATATAAATCTCCAGATAGTCCACCCTGACCAGGTGCTTCTCCTGTGTTAAATCTGCTATTACCTGTTTTATTTTTTTCTAGTGTTAAAGGCTTGTTCATAATTTTTGACTTCACTGGGGCCAGGGTTGGCTGTTTGATCTTGCTTGGGAAAACTTAAATTTATCTTCGAGCTTCTGCTGTTTTTCCTTATAGAGCTCCCGATGAAAATCCTCCATGGTAGCACTGATAGCTTGTGCAGGATATCTCCCCACCCCCGTACTATCCTGTATGGTTATGGAAGAAAAGATCTGCTTCCTTTCTCTCAGCTTCTCTGCTAACAATTTAAGAAAATGTATCTGCCTCTTTCAGTACAGCAATTTAAAGATTTCCCATCTTTGATGCCATGGTGCATATTGAAAAGATTTAACCTTACTCTTTAACTTATTCTTTTCTCTAGATACTGTATATATACTGCACTGACTCAGTACATATTGTCTATTGAGGGTAGCAAGTCACTTCTTATAATCTGCTAAGACTCCTTCCTACTTGTTTTTTTTTTCCACCCCAGATGCTGCAAATAAGCTAACAAGTTTACTTTAAAAGCATCCCAGGAGTCCCAGTTTCTATTATCCTGCATTTGCACATCCCACCAGTATTGGGAGATTCAACCAGTTGTTTGAGCCACAGCCTGCAAAGTTTTGAGTGCAAGCAGATCTGACCCTTCTTAACTGCCATATTACACCAAGACTCCCATCCCAACTCAAGTATTAGCATGCTATAATCCAAGAAAACCTTAAGCAACATTTCTGCAGATCTCACTTTTTCCGGGGGAAGATGACTCACCAAAAAATAGTCTAATCTCCTAGCCTACCACTGCCTCATTGTTAAATAAGTATAATGCTCATCATCCCAATGTAATACCCTCTAATCATCCAGCAAACTCCTTCTTCAAGGTCATAATATGCTTTCCGTGGCAATGAAGCCTAAGTCTCAACACAGGTAGCTTATCCAGTCCAGATTTCAGCACCATGTTTAATTTTCCACCTGCAATTATCACCTGCTGAAAAAGGGGTTAGCTCCTATTAATTATAGCTGTAAAAATTCCCAATAACTATATCCCTGTTACTCATCTTACCTCGAACTATGACCTACTTCCCCTTTCAATCTGTCAATGTCTTAATTTTTTTCCAGCCTAACATCTCACTGAAAATAACAACGCAATCAACACTTTACAAGGCTTCTTGCTATAGAAACTTATATACCATCCTTTAAATTATGCTAACCTCGTGGTAGCTGCCCCCATCTCCCAGGAAAATTAGTTTCTTGCAAGCATGCATTTTTCATATGAATGGTATTAATTTCCCTCACCAGACAGGACAACTTTTTTCAAGGGTTTAGACCTCTAAAATTCCATTGGGCGGCCACAGTGGTGCAGCGGTTAGCATTGTCACCTCACAGTGAGAGGTTCTCTGGTTCAATTCTCGGCTGGGGTGCCTTCTGTGTGGAGTCTGCATGTCCTCCCTGTGGTCGCGTGGGTTTCCTCCGGGTGCTCTGGTTTCCTCCCACATCCCAAAGACATGCTGTAGGTAGACTAGACATACTAAAATTGGCCCTAGGTGTGAGTGAGTGCATGCGTGTGCCTTCTGTGGAAAGTTTGGCACCGGACTGGCAACTCGACACTGTAAAAACTCCACTGCCAATCATGAGCGGACAGCTGATCTGCTGTGGCGACCCCTAACCGGGAAAAGCCGGAAGAAGAAGACCTCTAAAATTCCATGTGAGACATTTGCTCTGTTATTCTAATCCACTCATGTTTTAGCTGTTGATGTTTGTCAAATGTGCAGAAATGTCCCGACACTTCTTCCTGGACTGAATAAAATCTGCTCATGGTATAGAAGCCTGTTGGGTCTATATCACTTTACTGAACTGAAACTTCCACAAGCAGCATTTCATCGAAAATGCTGTTCATCAAATTCCCCTCATGCAGGGGGGCTGTGCCTCCACACCCCCGCTAATTATATATACCAACCTCAAGATCGCACTACAGTGGGGAAAGGGCAAATTTCCCAATGCTCACTGTACCGTAATCTCAGTATGAACAGTTCTACAGATGGCATGTTTGATGTAATTGCACTGAAAATTGCATTCCATGAACTGATAGGGACCCAAGGCTATCACTAATGGGTAGGTTAAAAACTTGCCTTCATATGGCATATGGTTCCACATTAACCTAACCTAGAGCAGTACTTCCTCAAAAAAAAAAAAACTATTGAAAAGGGTATAATTAACCTATAAAGCCATACCCTACACTTGAACTTTCTCTGAATTGACCTGTGACTGCACATTTATTTACTTGGGTTGGTCAAGCTCTTCCTAAATCCCTGAATGCATGCAAAATCCTGGACAGCCAAAGAAAGCATCAACTAGTTAACCAGTCTTGGCATATGCCTAACGCAAATTCTTGAAGTAACATAATAGCTGATTTCACCTTTCAGAATATTTACAAAACCCCCTGGAAGATATTTAACATGGTTCATTCCTTGTGCTACTAGTGTAATACTGAAAATGGATGGTTGTACATTTTTTCAATATTGATAAAGAAAAAGCAAAAAAAAAAAAAAAACTATATATATATATATATATATATATATATATATACACACACACACACACACACACACACACACACACACACACACACACACACACACACACACAAACACCTTTATAGGTTCATAGGTTGGTACTAGGCTATCAGCCCTAGGGCCTATACAAGCCTAGCCATAACAATTGGTTGCCTGGCTATTTCTTCCCATACTATTTACTTCCCTGAACCCCTGTCTAGCAGTGTGACTGACGTGATCCCTGCGGTGAATTCCCTTTCTCCCATCCAATCATCAAGGTTCCTTTTGAAGAGGGCCAAAGAGGTGCTCTGCTTGACATGAATGGGCAGTCTATTCCAGAGTCTGGGGAGTCTCTGGGTCAGGAACCTATCCCTCTAGCATGTTTTGTTTATTGTGATGACAAGGTTTAGATCCCTGGAGCATGTGGCTCTGAGGGATTGGGATTTCTTTAAGTGTAGCATGTCCAACAGCTCTGGGTTTGACATGGCCTTGTATGTTAAGCAGAGATCACCTCGGAGTAGGTGATATGCGACAGAGTATAGCTGGAGTTTTTTAAGGCGGTCAGCATGGGGAATCTGCTTTAGGCCTGTGATTCTTTTAATGAGGTATTTCTGTGGCCTTTCCAGTTGTTGCAAATGTCTTGACAGGTACATACCAAATGGGGCATTGTATTATATAATGGGTCTAATGAGGGATGAGTACAGTGGGATAATGACCTCCGTTTTTCTGGATGAAAAGCCCTTAGTGATGAGGTGTGCCACATAGAAGTATTTCCTGACTGTTGTGGCGATATGGCTATTGAAGCTGAGACCACTGTCCACCTGTGTCCCTAAGTCTCTTATCACACTTTTGGTGTTTAGTGTACTGCCACCTATGTGGTAATTCACAGGTACATGTTTTTTCCCAAAGGAGATAACTATACATTTCTTGGCATTAAGCTTGAGCCCATGGCTCTGGCACCAAGCATCTGTTTTTGTAAGGTCCTTTTGTAGAGTATCGACATCATTTGACAATTCAATAATGGCTCCCAGTTTGCATTCATCTGTGAACTTTGTTAGCCAGAATCCCTTAGTGCTGGCCTGTACTACAGAGAAGTAGATGCCAAACAAGAGCGGTCCCAGGACTGAACCCTGAGTTACTCCACTTGTCACTTGTCTGGACCTGGATTTGGAGTCGGCTACTTTTACAGTGTGGGTTCTGTCAGTAAGCCAGTTGGCAACCCATCGAGTGACGTAGGGATTAATGCCCAGCTTAGTAAGTTTATCTATGATTCCAGAGTGGTGGATTATGTCAAAGGCCTTGGCTAGGTCTAGATAGGCTGTGTGGACTGCCTTACCCTCGTCCACGGCTCTGGAGACTGATTTGAAGAAGTCAATCAGGTTCAGGAGACAAGATCGGCCCTTCGTGAACCCAAACTGGGTGAGGTCCAGTGTTTTAAGGTTGCCAATGTCTTTGTTTATAAGTTCCATGATAATACGTTCCATGGCCTTGCAGATCAGGCTCATCAGATTGATGGGGCAGTAGTTCCCGGACTCCAAGGTTGATCCCCCCTTGTGGAGTGGGATAACTGTAGCTGTGTGCCACTCACTGGGAATGAAGCCTGAGGTGAGGGTATGATTAAACATGACACTTAGATGAGGTGCCAGTTCATTTTGTAGTTCATGTAGTACACAGCCCGGGATGTCATCTGGTCCCATGGATGCTGTATTCTTAGCTTTGGAGAGTGCATTTTTTACCTGTGTGGCCATTATTACTGGAATTTGGCAATCTTACAGTATTGAGATGGGCCATTTAGTGGGTGAGAGGGGGGTGAAGTTGGCACTGAATCGATCTGCCAGGATACTGGCAATATCCTTGGGATCAGTATATTTAATGCCATTCTGTTGTAGCTCAGAGCAGATCTGAGCATTGCCATTTATATTCTTGACATAGTTATAGAATGCCTTCTGGTTGTCTTTGGAATCTTTGGCAATTTTATTTTCGTAACTAGCTTTGGAGGATTTTATGTGGGATCCCAGCTTCTTACTGAGGCTGGTAAGGGAGTTTTTTGCATCCTGGGATGTTCCTCTTTTCTGCAACAGTTTCTTCCTTTTGTTGTAAAGTTTGTTTATGGCAGGGGACTACCAGATTGGCTTCGTTTTTTTGGAGGAGAGCATCTTGGTTCTATTTGGGATGGCATGATTCATGCAAGAGTGGATGCACTCATTCAGTGCCTTAGTGTAGGACTCAGCAGTCAAACTTTCAGTTCCCGTCTGCATGGGTGTCATGAAGTTTGTAACTTCTGACTTGAGTAGCATGAAGATGGCTTTGGAGAAGTTTTTTATGGAGGTTTCCTTACTGGAGGTGGGGGTGGGATGTAGATGTTAAGGCTAATTAGCTTATGGTCTGATCTGACCAATGAGGGGATGACCATAGGTGTGGAGCATTGATTTCCCATGTTGGTAATGACCAGGTCTAGGATATTGGAGCCCCTGGTGGGACTATGGATTAGTTTATCCAGGGCATTGGAATTTATGAATTCCAAGAACTGTTGGGCAAAGTTGTTGGTACATGAGTAGTTTTCCCAGTTAATGGTAGGGTAGCTGAAATCACCCAGTATTAGGGTGTTTGGTTGTATATTAATATTTTCCAGTATGTTTAGAAAGGTGTAGTGAGAATCTTGGGGCATGGTGGGAGATCTCTAGCAAGCTACAGTTTGGATTGCAGTCTTACCTAGTGTTAGTTGCACCTGAAGAATTTCAGATGCATTGTGTTGGGCAACTAACCTGGTGGTGTGAATATCTTTGTTGAATATGGACACTCCTCCACCTTTAGTGTTTCAACCCTGGTTTGATGGCCAAAAAGTGTGGTAAGAGTTGTAGCCTGGCATTGCAGGGGTGAACCAGGTCTCAGTTACTGCACAGATGTCGATGTTCTCCATTTTTAGGAGAGCCTCGAGAGAGTGCATTTTGAGGTTTAGACTTCTAACATTGAGTAGCATTACCTTCAGATTTTGCATGCTTGTACCTGTTACGGTTGGGGTTTTGTCATTTGAACTTTGCCTTAAAACATGTTTCATCCATACGAATAGGTGATACATTCAAACATCTACAAATACTTCTTCATATTGGTCACACCCTGATATGATCACCTTGGTTTGTTATTTTATGTAAATGTGACGTCTCTAAGGAAAGGAAAAAATGAAACCTCTTCAAACACAGTCCATGTATAAAACCCACATGATAGCATCCTTCTCTCCTCCTTCCAACTATCCTGCTTTTGATCAAGTAAGTCCAGCTCTTTCAGTGTAGGGTATTGACCAATAAATTGTGTGGCTGTTTTTGGTTCCTCCTTGAATAAATCAGCTAGTGGCAAAAATTTGTTTGGATGTTCCAATTTCAAATGACTTGACATGAAATTGAATTGAATGACAGGAGATTGCTGCTGGCAGTTGCAACTCTGGGATGTGTTGGCAAGGATCTTTGTTTTTCCAGAAGATTTCTCTCTGTTTTGTGACTGCAGCAGTTTCCTTTTTGCCTCTGGCCCAGTACCAAGAAAAGGCATATAATCAAACAGTATCCTCTTTGAATCTTTTTTACTAAAATGCGTAGTTTGATGGGACACTAAACTGCATTTGATGGGCCCTTTCAATAGGCGGTGGAGTATCCCTCTTTTAAGAGAACAGCCAGTTCCTGGCAGATACATTTGAGCAAATCACTGCCCCTCCAACCCCTCTAACATTCTGATCAAGCACAAATTGTTCCTCCTGCTTGTCATCTCATCCACGTTTAATTCCATTTTTTTACTTCAATCCATTACGTCTTCCAACTGGAGTGAATGGACATTGAACAATTTCTGACATTCCAATATTTCTTGATGCTGTATCTCAAGTTTGCAGTGGATCACTGCAAGATCCATTTTTGTTTCATTCTCATAATTTTCAGTGCTTGTAAATCCATTTTAACCTTCTGCATTAAAACAGTGAGTGATTGAAGGGGCTGCTTTACCATGCTCATGTCTGAATTATCATTTTTGCCACCTCCACCTGGTGTAGACTTTTGCTTCATCTGTATGTCACCAGCCATACTTTCCATTCAGTCACATAGGTAGCATGACCAGTGCCTACAGGTTGTACCTTCTTCATCAGTTTTACTGCAGGATTATCTAACAGGGTAATACAAGCAGTTGCAATTGCACTTTACTATTTTACATAAAATAAGTACTGTGACACCCCAGCACTGGCCCAGTAATCAAGGATCCTCAGTCCTCACCACTGGCAACAGCTAGGGGGTGTACACACTGGGAGAATAACAAGTACACACACAGTAAAGTACAATTTCCCTTAAGAGCACACAGAGACCACAGCCAGTCTGGGGCTGGTTTCTCCCTCTTTCTCCAGATCCCCAATAAGACTCCTCACTGGCATAGCTATAGGATTGAGATCTCAGCTGAGTGCCAAGCCAAAACCTCCAGCACCCTTTCCATCCAACCAGTGCTTTGTGTCCCTACCCAAGTAGCTGGCATACACACACTTTGAGGTTTGATTTATATACAAACACACACACATACACACACACACACACACACACACACACACACACACACACACACACACACACACACACACACACACACACTCCCAGGAAAGGCTGGCACAGCTTTACTAGCTATGACCTCTTCTGCCCAGACTGTAAGGTAGTTTCCACTACCACCAACCACTCTAATCAGATACTTTTAAGGCCCTTAACAAAGGGTGTCCAATCCTACTGTGTAATGTTACTATTAATCCAAATGGTAGTCTGACCAAGAGCAAGGCTATTTAGGAGTTGTCTGTACCATGTCACCAAATAGATATAAATATCTGTAAACAGACCAGCCACAATTGAAAGGTTTAAATATATTTAATAATAAATAAAAGAACAAGACAATACTCAGTAAGTAATCAGTTACATCAGAGTTCAAAATCATAGGAAATATTTAAGACAACATTGCAGGACAGTCTCAAATAAATAAAGAAGACATCTAAGCTATACTTTACTATATTCCTATCTGAATCAAAAATAGTTACTATGCCCTAAAAACTTACAGCAAGACAAGTGCAGAAGGTGAGTGGATGTTTCTTGGTCAAAGATAAAATATGAAATGCCAAGTCTCGCTCTCTCTCTCTCTCTCTGAGAGAGTTCTTAAATTAATATTGAATATTACTGCTGGGTTAGCTTGGATGACATCACTTTTTGTCACCTGGCTTTAGTTCCCAAACTACCCCCATTGTCAGAAAGTACAAGCATTTTTAGCATCTCTCTGTGAAAAATACATATCTCTCAGATGTTTGCAGATCTTAAAAGTCATAAAACAATGAAACACTTCTGCATCTCAAACCCAGTAATTACTTCTCTTCCAAGACAATACAAAAACTTCTAGCTCTAGACATTGTATCTGCTACACTCACCAAAACTGAGACATAACTTTTGTAGCAGAATTGTAAAACAATTTAATTTCAACTTACTTTCTTGCAGTTTTTCAATTTAACCTTTTATGTCCCAGTTACTACTAATACATATACTAACTAACATATACTAACTAACATATACAGTTACACAGTTGCAATAGTTTATATACATTTCCCTTCTAAGCCAGAAGGGCATGCTTTAGCTCAGTACATACAGTTCTATATAAATCATATCAATATTCACAAATGGCATAGAATTATTTATAAAATTCCACATAACTGGGCTGGCAGGCCTCCTCCTGTTACATTTCTATATAAATCATATTAATATTCACAAATGACATATAGTTATTTACAAAATTCCAGCTAGCTGGGCTGGCAGTATTTCTCTTGTGTCACAAGTATAATAAAGTTGTTGATCAAAACCCAAACCACAACATCATAAACCTCACATTCTTCCAGCACAGGATGTCAGACTTCTCACATTCTCCTTTCATCCACTTCAATCTCCTCCTACTTCATCTAAACGATGATTAAAATCTGCCTGTTGCAGATACCCAGATCATACTACTATGTATCAGTCCTTCCTCACTTCCTGAGGAACATACTCACAGATTTGTAGTCTGCTACCTTGTTTATTTTTGAATGTTTGATTCTGATCTTCTTGTCATGAGATAGACACACTCACAGATTTAACAGTAGTTGTGAAGACAGTGTTCTCATCCATCTCACACCAGCTGGTATAACTCCTTGAAACTGCCATTACTGTGCTCCCTTCTCCTGGTTCTGCATTTTTTATTGATTGATAAATATAGCTTTTAAAAAAACAGAACTAGAGCATAAAAGTGCAAACAGAAGATGGCTAGAAAATAAACTGTTTTCTGCTTGCACTTTTCAACTCTTTTCCTGAAGCTGGTATTGCGTCAAAAATACAAAGAAAAGTCAGATAAAAATAAGATGTCTTCTGCTTGCACAAACTATTTGGCTGTCTTCTGCTTACACATTTCCCATCTGGTTCTGGTTTTTTGTTTTTAAAAGCTGCAATTAGTAAGTAGGAAAAAAGATAGCTAGAAGAAAAGACTTGTCATTGCACACAGATTTCATAAATAAGAGCACTTGTGTTTTATCCAGGTTTTCCTTGTACAGCAATTCCCTGGTTTGGAATGTCAAGTGACCAATCAGTTTTTGTTTTTAAGTAGGATTAAACCAGGGACCAAAATAAATAAATGCATAAAACTAAAAAATAACAAATAATTTTGATACCATGATTAAATTATAGACAAACTATAATTGCTGTGAACATTATCATTCGAAAGGCAAGAAGAAAGCTATATATATTATTGGAAGACTTTCAGACAAATGCCCAAGTATGCAGTAGCCTGGGAGAGTTAAAGGTGACTACACAATTAACCTACCTGTCTCAGGTCCACTTTTCTATGTCCAGCAGAATGATTACCTACACATGATGTAAGCCATGTCCAGTTTGGCTAGCACCAATGGTCAGTTCAATCAAACTAAAAGAATGGACAGTTACAGGGACTCTATATTGAAATATTTTATAACTGCATTTGTATTATCATGCACAGATGAATAAATACAGGACACATCATATTACTCCAAAGAAAATTATGAAAGCTGTACTAAAGCAGTGAGGCCAAAATAAGCTGTCCCTAGAATAAGAGAGAGAACGAAACTGTGGAAATGTGCTTCTTTAATGTCTGGAAAGGAAAGATAGATTTAAGGATTTATTAGCGATTTTCACAAAATTTGAATGCAAAATCTCCAGCTTACTTTCTGGCCCAGAAAAAGTCAGTATCCTTTCTAATTTTAAGAAACCTTCTCTTTAATTTTGTGTTCATGGGAAATCACTGTACCTCTTTGTCCATAACTGCTGTATAATAAATGCCACTCTCTTCTTTCTAATGGGAAAAGATCTTCCGTTTATGACAAAAAATGTTGTTTATTACAGAGAACACATGCCGAGTTTCCTTCGGTACATGTAGCACCCTGCAGCTCTGTTTACTCTCACCAGACATGTGGTGTGATGGTTGCTCAGTGGTAAACAGAATTAATATTTAAGTGTTACTGTGATGTTACTGTCACTCTTTATTTATAAGCTTAACCTTAATTAACCAGTTAAAACACTCTCTCCACAGAAATCTACTTCTTATAAGGATAGGTTTATGATTTTTTTGTCTGGTGATTTTCTCAGTCACACAGCATGGAAATAAAATTTGTAAGCAACAGGACCACAACATAAGAGCTATTTACTCTTTTAACTTAACTTACTATGTTATATTTCTAGATTTCATTAATAAAATTAAGTATACAAAGATCATAGTATCCTCATTACATCAGATATGGATGTGTCTTATCTTGGTGCATAAAATCTTACAAAACACTTGATTATTTACTTTGATTCTAAATATAATTCATTTGAATGGTTAGAGTTACTATCTCACAGTGCTTAGCTCTGTTTGATTCCTGTCTGGAATGTTTCCTATTTGGACTCTGCATATGCTCTCTGTGCCCACTTGAGATTTTATGGGTGTCTTTCATTTCTTTCCACATCCTAAATACATATCAATAAGTGAATTGGTGATCCTTTCAACTGTTTGCAGATGTGTACCTGTGATATTGTTATAGAAAATCTAGCATTTGTTCTCTACAATATTAACAAATAGTGTAAGGCTTTTATTGGAAATGAAAAAAGCTAATAAATCTTTGCTATATTATGTCAATGACAATGCTGAATTAGCATTTCAAATAAAATTAGCCACCACTGCACAGAACATTTCCTGTCTTCTCCTCCCATTTTCTTTAATAAAACATGAAGAATTTGAATTGGTATCAATGTATGTGTGGCTCTTAGAATCTGTGCAAGCCTTGTCTAACCATGCTGTGTGTTCAGCACTAATCCCGGAGAGCCATACGCTCTAGAGATATAAACCTTACCACAACAATAAATAGGACATGCTGGACAGATAGATTCCTGTCACAGAGACTCCCCATGCTTTGGAACAGGATTCCAATATACATCAGGCAGAGCCCCTCACTAACACTCTTCAAGAGAAACCTTGACGGGTGGATGGGAAACAGAAAATTTACCCCAGGAATCACTGCAGTGGCTCTGCTGGACAGTGGTGCAGGGAACTAATCTAAGGGGTGGTGGAAGCCAACACATTCTGGCTAGGCTTATAAATGCCCTTGGGCAGATAGCCTAGTACTTACCTATGAACCTATAAAACAGTTTTCCCAGAAAACAGGAAAAATGTCTGATGCAATTAAGACTGTAGCTTAGCAAGAATAAGGACATTTCCTCATTTAGTAAATAAGTGGCAAACACTGTTAAACACTATATTCATTCATTCATTCATTTGTTCTTTCATTTATTTCTATTTAATTTACTTGTTTGTCTGTTTCTTGTTGTGTTCCATACCTGCATATGAATTGCTTAATGGTTATCTCAAGATGCATTACTGCACTCAGTTATTATTTTAAACTAACTACCTCCTCAGGAAACTGGAAACTTTTGCTATCACCAATCATTTTTTTTTAAATGGTCTGGATTCATAAACGCTAAACTTGTGTGCACGACGAGTAGAACTGAATAAGAAGTTTGTGATTCAGGAAACAGCACTACACATTAAAGCTAGTGGCTGAATATGCTGATGACCATATAACCAGCTGAGGCCCATGCTAATGAAACAGAAAATCATGGTGGAGCAACTCAGAAATGTATAACATGAGCATGAACATAATGAGTTTGCTATAGCTCTGAATTCCAATTCAGGCTGGAATACAGCCACAGGTAAAATTTAAAAAATGTTAGGGTAACTGCAGCCATTGTAAATCTGTATGTGCAACAAGCTCTCATACAAGATTCTGCTGCCAGACTTCAGCTAGAAGCTATAGGATGCTCAGGCCACATTTGACTGACCATGGACTACATGAAATAAAAACACTAGAGTGCTTCATGGTGGACAGAGATACTCTTCAAGAAATAGTGGAATTAGCTGTCCTTACTTGAGGGCCCATAGGAATCATGGATAACCCATCCCAGTATAAAGTAATGTATGTGTTACTTTACATATACTATCTACAGGACACACAGGGGATAGATTAGGAGTTTCACAAGCCTCTTCCTCAAGAAAATTCTACCAGTTCCTCACTGTAATGCTGCAACATTTGGGGAAGTGTATCTGGTTTCTGCATACCCCAAAGAAAAGAGACACCACCATGTAAAATGTATATGCCATTGCTCAATTCTTTGAGGAAGTGGGCCATAGACTGCACCCACATTGAAATAAAAGCCTCACATGGTGAACTGAGAAAGAGGTACATAAACAGAAAAGACTATCACTCCATCAACTGTCAGATGGTCTATAATCCACAAGGTATCATCTATAATGTGTGCACAGGTCACCCTGCAGATTCTGTGATTCCCATATATGGCACACCTGTGACTTGTACCTAAGGTTGTCATGGGGTGACTTAACACAAGTGCATCAAGTAGGGAATAAAGGATATTCACTAGAAACTTGTCTCATTCTTAAGAGAAACCTGCCAACCCAACTCAACAAGATTACAATTCTGCACATCCATAGATTAAAAATATCATAGACTGTATATTTGGGCTGATCAAATCATGGTTCCACTGTCCAGATACATCTGGAGGTGTCTACAATATTACCCAGCACCTCTGCCAAAATACTGACTGTTTGTGCCATTTTACATGACATTATACTCAGAAAGCAGTTACACGGGGGTGCCCCAGACTTGAGCTACAGATCCCAGCTCAACAGGCAGGGCCGGCAGACAAAGATAAGGGGTCAGATGAGGATCCTTCATTTGTGGATGATCATGGCAGATGGAAACAGATACAATATGTCATAGCACTGGTTAAGAGGTAGCAAATGGCACATACATTTGCCACTTAAAAGACAAAAGAACTAAGCATATACAAAGAGGAACATTAATATATACATACCAACCAGCATCTGCTTACTCATGCAATGGCTAGCATCAGATACAGGCAACCACAAGCTATAACATTCTCAGCCACAGTAACAAAGGTTAGTGAAAAGCCTGTAAGAAACATATAATGCTTACTTATGTTTATGTACTGCAGACCCATGTCATGAAAACCCACAGGGGAGGGGGAAGGGCAATGTCAGCATCATTTGTACAGGTGCATGATCAAGATATCTATGCAACAAGCTTATGACTACAGAAGAAAAGACAATTAATTAAGACACAAATGACAAATTGAAAATACAACAGTACTAAGAAAAGAGGTATACTCCAAAAACATGCATTGTCTTCTCAGTAATGTGCAGCAACATAAATAGCCCAAGTCAGGCACTCCAGAAGGGGTCAGGTTAATCTCTGCATCATCTCCACAAGGGGTTGAGAAGCTGTACCACATAAGTAATACTATCTGCAGCTACTACTACTACTACTGATACTACTAGTGATACTACTGCTTCTACTACTACTACTATTACTGATACTACTATTACTACGACTATTATTTCTACTATTATTACTACTGCTTCTACTACTGCTACTACTACTGCTATTACTACTACCCCTACTACAATTACTGTTACTATTACTAGTATTATTTCTACTACTACCATTATTGATACTACTACTGCTGCTATTATTATTATTACTACTACTATTACCATCACTGATACTACTACTACTGCTGCTGCTACTATATCTGCTACTAAGACTACAACTATGACTACTACAAATAATAACACTACTGAATTTATGTAGACTTAATAGAATTGAAAATTGTTATGTAACCTAATGAAAACATAGACAAGCATTAGCTGGCCACTCTGTGCATCAGACATAGGTAACCCTAAATCCCAGAGCTGTGCAAAGGACAGGGCGTAGTCATTATAATTTGCATAGTGTGTGTATCTGTGTGTGTAGTAGGAGGGGATTACAAAAGGACAAGCTTGACACTAAAGAAAGAAATCTGTGTGTGTCAGAGATGATGTCAAATCAACTATGCACTGTCAAGGCCAATATGTTCAGACGTACAGAATTAAATTTTGCAATTTTTTTTTCCTTTTTGTATGCATGAGAGGTGTCGTGGTCCATGTGAGGTGTACTGTGTATGTGGAGCTCTGCAGGCACGCAGCCACAGCATTTGTGCTAGCACTATCCTTTGGCATCCTGGACAGGTGTGAGTCAAGAATGGTAGAGAATCCAGTTCACAGCTGATGCCTCTGACCAAGTGAACTGTAACTGCCAAGAACTGAATTTCAATTTTCACGACCCTGGCTGAAATCAGGTTGCTACATGAATGTGAACAATGTCTGCTGGGCAAGGTGTCATCATGAGCACGTCTACAATAACAACCACTCATTGTTGCTGCCTCTCCCCCAGCAGAAGGTCCATAAGAGACACTGTATGGCCCAGTGTGTCACTTATTATGACCCGTGAGTCACACATGCAGTTTGTGTAATCTCATACATCAGCATGCACAACATACAGTACAATGACTATTTAGTTGGAGGCTCTGGTGGAACTTTTTTGTACCTCCGTGACAGTCGTGAACACACATTGGTTGGCAACTGCTGATACACTAACACTGGGGAAGGCAATAAGCATACCTTCTCTATGCACCTCCACTGACAATCATGTGTGGTAGTTCACCTTCACAAAGGCTAGGGGGAGATTCTGCCAGCTCTGCAACTGAGGTGACCACACTACCCTGATCAACTGTGTCCCCACCAACCTGTTCACTGTCAGATGGCTCTTTGTCATGGGTATACTTAGGCATAATTATATCCTGACTGAGGGGAGGGGATGTGGGAGCCACATCTTCCATATCAGGCACACCCTCTGCAGCCCCAGTCTGTACCTGTTCATCACTGCCATCCTCAAAAGAGAATACCGATCCCCTAACATATGGAAGAGGGAAGTCTGAAGTGCTGGTGCCAACCTTCCATGTTAATACGCAAAAGAGAACATAAAAATAGAAGAAATACAAATATGACTGCAATATAATCCCTATACTTGAAGAAATCATCCAAACTTGCAAATGCAGATAACCTTAGAGAGTAATGCATATAACTAATGAAGAAAATGTATTCCCTAGACACAAATTTCAATTGATAGAGGTATTATACACATGCAACTTAATATAACTAATAGAAGCCTTCTCGGGGTAAAGGTGGAGGACAACAAGCAAATTTCTACTAGTGATAATCCAGGTATGCCATTCAAATGTATAAATATTTGAATGGCATACCTGGAGCATCACTTGTGGAAATTTGCCGGTTGTCCTCCACATTTACCCCAACACCCATCATCCATCACAGCACTGTGGATCCCTTACAGTTGACAGGAACTCAATTGTCTAAGTGACTAGTGGTTTGGTAGAATTCTCAGCCCAGTAGCACTTTGTTCCCATGACACAGGCTTGGCAATACTGATAGCATTTTGATCATATTATTGGCTCTATGTCTGATGCTATTGTAGTCACAGCCCTGGTCACCCACAGCACATGGTCGCAGAAGGGCTTGTCAGTTGAACGAGGATCTGGGAGCTGGGCACCATTGAGATAGATAGCCTGGACTATGACCCCATTCTCAGTATCTGAGAATGGAGGTTTCTGTTGGCCTGACCCTTTCTTATCAATTTGTGAGCCATATCCTTATTATGATAGAAAAAAAATGTATATCAGACTGAACAACACACCAGGGGCTGGGGGGTTACAGGTTGATCTACTCCTTGGAACAACAATTTGTTAAGTAGACATAACTTATAATGTAACAAATAGTTTGGAAATATTAATGCAAGCCCTGTGATATCTCCATATGCCATCCCACAGAAAATAATAAAACTTAAGACTACAAAAGTGAGCAAACAGATTTCATGTACATAGCAAAATAGTGATACAACTACAAGGCCGATAGAACAGCATAAGCAGAGAACAGTTGGTTAGTGTAACAACAACCCACTTAAGTTGCTAGAAGTCATATGTGTCTGAGCATCCTCAGAATGTTTTCCGAACCCCATGAAATATTAAGTAAGTGATTACTGTAATAACAAATATTTGTTCATTTCAAAAACACGACTTTGCATGGTTAAACAGCAGTGATTGTAAATGAAATTATTCAAAATGTAAACTTAGAAACAGTACTTGTAAATAACATTACATACTTTGAAATATTTCAGACAATATTCCAAAATGTATTGCTAATCCAAAATCTGTATTGTCAGCAGCAGTTTTGTTTAGCAACACTTGGGAAACTAAGCAGTCTTCTTTAGTATGTTGGAAGTTCCATAACCCTAGGTTCTGTTTATATGTTGTAGATTAATGCCCTTGTGCATACAGAATATGTTAATTAGGTTTCAGCTAATTATCACTCCTGACTCTCTCCATCTGCTCAATGTGCTGGACCAGTAAACATGCTGTTAGTACGTACACAATGATGTGTGCACACCTGAGCAGTACAAGAGCGAGTATTAAGACATCTGGCTTGGTAATGCCATGCATGTATGAGTCATTAGCAGATCGACACATTCAATTGCCTGTGTAGCAATCGTACTAATGAGAAGAACACTTAAACTGGGTGTGTCAGAAAGAAGTTCCATACTGAGGTTTGTTATATACTGAGTTAAGACAGAACCTTAATAAACACTTTGGTTAACATTTTGTGAGAAGATTAGGGGCCAGCGATGGCAAAGGGGCTGTAACTCACAGCATATATACAACTTAGAAAGACAGAAAAAACACACCATAATTATGGTAAAATGTGATACATTCATGCTACAAAAGTAATACAGTGAAGTAATGCATACCAATAGAAATTAGAAACGGTTTCTTTTTCAGACAGTTGTTGGTAACCTCCCATGCTGTACTGTCCTCTTTTCTGCAAGGATCACATTCACACAATTGCGCTGTGACAGGACAGATGACAGCTGTAAGATAAGAAAAATATAGCGCAGAGTAAATGGAAATATCAGACGTACAATGCCTATGCATATGTGCTTGAAGGTATCTAACTTTATTTGTAAATGTTCAGGTGGCAAAAAATGTTTACCATGTCAATGTTCATTATAATGCCATAGCTGCATGCTCCAAATCTAATGAAGGTGTTGATTTTGTGAAAGTTGAAGGGCAGGATTCACGAAGCCTCCATGTAAGAGTTATAAGGCTTACACGGAGGCTGCAGTTAAATGGTGTGACGTCAGCATGTCATGCATATGCATGAGGGCATGCTGAATCACACCTAAGGCTTACACGGTCCGTGGAAGACAGTAGGGGGCGTGTCCGTAGGCCGAGCCCTGCAAGCGGACACACCCCCAGAAGAGTAAAAGTGCCTAAAGTAAACCCCCACGACAGAGTACATGGAAATGTGAATAAACACAACACAACACATGCCCCCACAGACTATGAACATAAAATTATATAAATGAACATGTTCTATTTTTTTCAAATTGTAAAGATGTTTGCCCATGAGTGCGCTCGTTTGCGCGGGCGTGCCTGTAGCTCAGCCACAGTTAGCAGTAAGTGGAAAAGCATATAAGAACTAACTATGCAAAGTAAGCCAAAAAGCAATAGCATAGCGGTAGAAACGTTGGCTGAAGAGCAGGCAGTCATGGTTCAAGCCCCCCCCAACATCAATTTTTATTTTTAGTGAAATAAGCACGAAACAAGTCCCTAACATATATGTACACATATAAAATTATATTTTATGTAAAATGTAATGAAATGGGCCATTTATTTTGAAGAAATGTGAGATAACAAAATAATAAAAGATGCCAGATGTGCCTATAGCTGAGCTACAGTTTAACAAGTTGAGTGCATCTGCCCGTAGGTGAGCAGTGGTGTAACAGGTGTAAAATGAGTGCCCGAAGGTGAGCAGTGGTTTAACAGGTGCAAAATGAGTGCCCATAGGTGAGTAGTGGTTCAACAGGTGCAAAATGAGTGCCCGTAGGTGAGCAGTGGTTCAACAGGTGCAAAATGAGTGCCCGTAGGTGAGCAGTGGTTTAACACGCTGAAACTGCGAGCCCCTAGCTGAGCTGAGTGTAATATGCGTGCTTACAGCCAAATGAAGCGGAAACCAGCGTAACCTGTTTGTGCAGAGCTGCGCACCGCGCCAACAAGCTAACCGACGGGCAACATTGAGCAAGCTGTAACAAAACTGCCTTTACACAGACACACCTCCTAGCCTGTCATAAAATATAAAAAGCAGTGGCCAGGTTCGAACCCAGGATACCATGCACCATAGTCAAGGTACTGAACCACTAAGCCATGACAGCTATACTTAGAAATGCAGTAATAGCAAATATATAGGAATGAATAGAAAGAGGAGCATGACAAAGCAGGTTTTGTGAAGCGGATACAATTCCAAAATGGCCAATCACAGATAAGTGTGGGAAAAACGGCATATATAAGCCCCATAGGCGGGAATACACAGCATAACCGATTGTAGAGCTAACTTGCAGCCAGAATGTCAGGAGTAGGTGAGGTTAGTTGCTTCCGAGCACAGAGGTGGGGCATTGAGGAGTCCAGATATATGGTTTGGCTCCTTGTCCACAATCATGAGGCCCAACGCATGCAGGGCCAGGTCCTGTGGGGAGCATATAGGGCTGAGGCGTGGGACCGGTTGGCTCATGATCATACCAGTGCCACAGGGATTCCAAGGACTGGTGAGCAGGTCCGTCACCACCATGCGGACCTGAAGAGACACAAGCAGGACCAACTGAACCTTTGGATCCAGGAGGCCCGGCAAATGCCCAACGCCCCACTACTGAGTAAGTTACATCTAATTATGTATGTAAGAAATTAACCTAGCTGATATTATGGTGATGTGTATTCCAATATTACTTTATTTATATTACAGCTGCAGGTGTCCGTTCTGCGAACCGCAGAGCCTATGGCGATAGGCTGGTGCGGTTGCGCCACCAGGCAGGTCAGTAATCCTCTCCCTGTAACTGTAAATAAATATAAAAGTATGACAGTTAGCAAAAGAGTGCAGTGTAGTCACTAAGTAATAAAATGTGCAAGTAACAGTGTAAGAGTGTTTGCAAGTATTGCTTGATTACAAAAGTGTGTTGCAGTCTGTAATCCAAACAGAAAAATGAAAATGTCTGAAATAAAGTCTGAAATAAAGATGCCCCACCTGTAATATAATAGTACAAAACCTGCAGCAGGCTGAAAAGTACAGCTGCAGAAGATGAGCAAAACACATGTGTGAAATATATCCCTGTTGAAATACTGAAACATGACAGAAGTGAGACTGTTGGAAAGGATTGTAGTAACTACAGGTAAAACATGTCAATAAAGCCTAGAAGTAAGTACCATCCTGAATTGTAAAAATAAAACAAGTGAGAGAGTGTGAGAAAGAGTTATGAATCCACCAATAAAGTAGTAATAACTCCTGAATAAAGTATACTGCAGTCAGTACAGAATGAAATGAATGTGACAAGCAGAACCAAACTGCGAAATGTGTTCAAAATGTTCCTGCAGCTGGAATGTGTATCCCAAAATTTGGATATGTTGCTCTCAGTCTGCAATATGCAGATAGTATGATTGTCTGAAATACCAAACATCCACAGTTGTCTATAGCTATATAAAGCAAATGTAGCAGGATGATGTAGCTGAACAGAGCCAGATATGAACGTGTATGAATAAAAATGAAAATGTATATTGATGTAGCAGTAACATTCCTATCACCAACTTGAAGTAGTTATCACATAGGAAACTGTAGGTAGAACTGTAGTGTGTATATATCTGCAGCTATTAGAAATGTACAGCATATGTATTGGTATTTGAAGGTGTTAATTATATTTTCTTCACCCTACCCTATAACCACATATAATCCATTCCACGTGAAAATGGTATGTGCAATCACAATTAACACCCCTGGACATTTGTCCTGTTGGGTCATACATATTTGCATGTACGTTGATGCATCTGCCCTGTTCATACATCAAAACCTGATGGCCTGTTGCCATCAATCAACCCTGCATGTTGTTGGACTGTGTATTGCTGTTCAAATTATGCATGTGTTATGCTCGCTGTTCAATGGTGTGAATATCTGGGTGTTTGGTTAATGGGAATACTAATGCATGCTGTTACAACTAATTGCGAATGGTATTGTATGCTACTAACCCAAACTGTCATGACATAATACAAAACATAGGACGACAGGGAAGGCGGGTTCCAGCAGACCCACCTCTCCCACCTCAGCTGGCGAGTGCACCTGGCAGTAGTGCCCAGTCCGGACCCTCCTCTGGTGGCCCTGTACCACCTGCGGGTGGAAGTGCTGCAGTGGATGGGGCTCGTCCCCCCTCTGCAAGTGTGGACGGAGGAGAACCACCACTCACCCTCTATAGCGTCCAGACTGTGGTGCGTAGGGAGATCCAGAAAGCTGTTCTTGGGCCCCTATGCTAGCTTGAGGCACAGGTGGCACAACTAACGGGCATGCCTGCTGCCCTGCCTACACAGCCCCCAGCACAGCCCCGTCCTGGGCAGTGAAGGCACAGTGGCAACTGCCCATGGGTGGGGATATCAGTTCCACTGTTGCCATCTGTGGGCTCATGGGCTCTGGATATCCAAACATCCGTCCCCGTCAATTGTGTAACCCCCCCACACGTGTCATACACCACCCCTGTATGCGTCTTGTTTGTCTTGTCTGTTGACCTACCCAACCTACCTCCCCAGCTATACCGACTTCCTTTACCTGACATACCACTCTCACCTGAAAAAAAAAAAAAAAAGGGCCCTCTGTACCCACAAAAAAATTACACCTCATACATAGCTGCCCACTTCGCACACATGTCTGCTGGACATGGAAACTATCAATTACGATTGGCTGTACAACAAGTATTATTGTTGTCCTTACACCTCTCTCAGGTGTGGAAGGTTTCAAATCTCACACCAAATTACAAACATATGCAACAGCTGTTGCTGATGAAGAAATGGGCAGCTATGGGCCTTACCTACATCCCTCCTGCAAAACCCAAGATTGTTTCCCTACTGTCTTACCCTCTTTGTGACCCCTTTTTCACCACTTTCCTGTCTCCCCATTTTCATTTATTTCAAAGAACATAGCGTGGGTGTGCGCACGAGTAAGCACCTTTAAGTGGTTGTAAGCGGGTGTGCGCGGAGCTGAACACCAGTGCGTATGCGTGAGCTCCGTGCAAACCAGCGCTAACCCGGTTACAACTGCTTAAAAGTGCCTTAGTCACTCTGAATGACAGGTCCTGTAGTCTGCTCAAAAGCAAAATAAAATCCCACTGTCAGTCCCGAACCCAGGACCTTGGAAACAGTAGCCTGCATGACTTACCACTAAGCCATGACTGTTATATAAGAACATTGTGCTACAATAAATATATCATGTAATAGTAGGAATGAATGTAAAGGGAATATAGGATGTGTAGTACACAAAGCATGTCATGTATATTTACTGTCAAATCTAGTGGATTTCTATAATAGTAGTGTGTGAACAGAAACAGCCATACTAATTGGTAGCTAGTAGGTAATAATGTCACTGTAGCACCTTGCAAGCCACACACATACTCACAGCAGGATAATCACTGCCCATACCCCACAACCTGTTACAGGAACACATCTGGACCAAGTAATAAAATATGTGGAGCACAGGGCCAAAACCAGGGACACATTACAAATAATGTTACAACAAACTTAGACAGTTCAGAGAGTAACAGGTTCTGCATTTTGTTGGATGTTTGTAAGGGTATGAAGTCTGAAACTTAAATGTTTGTCACTATATTCTGACTTGAGCCCAGAGTGATTTGCCAGAAAGAGCTGTGCATGAGATATTGACCAAAATATGAGGCAGAAATGTGGACAACCTGCAAATATTTGTACACTTGAGAGGTCTGACACCGCCATATTTGAATAGTTAAGAGCCTAGACATAGCAACATTGACTGAGTTACAGGGATGCCCCACAGACTCCATGTGAAATGTACAAACAGTAGGCAGAAAGGTGTTACAACACATGCAATGGTAACTATGAAGTCCTGAAAGTATGTACCACTTGCACGGCAGAAATAGTGTAGTAATACATATGCTCATGCTATCCCACAGTCACAACTGCAGAATACCAGACAATTTAATGGGTGTACCCCACTGATATGTACCATTCCATGAGGCAGATAACAGATGCACCTGAGAGTCTCTGGGGCCTGCTCAGCAGCATACTCAAATACCCTAATAGATGGCAAGGCCCACACCATGGCCAGACCACACTGCATGCTGTAACACCCTAGCAGATATAGCAAGCATTCCAAGGTGTGAATGAACATGGAAAATAGGAAAGCCACAGCAACACACTACAGTCAGGACACGTAGCAGGCATACAAGTAGTGACTGTAAAGGGAAAATATTGAAGCCATAGCAACAAAGTGCAAGAGCCACTGCTATACACCAGTTACACCACATGTCCCACAGGAAAGCACACACACACACACATTAACAGTAGTAGTAGTCTTAGGTGTCAGTGTACATACACAGTTAGTACAGGAAACTGGAGAAATGAATGGAGAAATGTTAATCTGCAACACAGCCGGAAATATGAGAGAGATACCAACCTTTACACTCACAGAACAGTGTCCACAGCATACCAGCATGGTCCCTGCCCTTAAAATCTGAAAGGGCTACGCCTATCTCACATACCTTTCTATAGCACTGTTCTGAAATCACAGTGAGAACTGCAATCAGTACACAATTGGCTGCATGCAATTAGCAAATGCTGGCTAACAATTGGTGCAGAGGCCATCACATGGACATATGCAGATACCTACAAAAGCATGCTGTACTCCCAGTCCACACATGCAATACTTTCATTGCACCCTGAGGAGGTAGTGAGAGACAGAGAGAGAGAGAGAGAGAGAGAGACAGAGAAAAACAAAATTAAACATACAGAAACAAAACTGGTCAGCAACAGCCACCTGAAAGCTGACAACTGGCAAGTGGAGCAGCAGGACACAAAACCAGACAGCAACACAAGCAGCTGTGACAAACACAGGTAATGTAAAGTAATACTATAAAAGTCTACATACTGTGAACCCTCCATATGTGTCATTGGTCTGTATCCATATGTATATGAAGATGTGCAAAGGGCAGGGGACATACAGCAACTATTAGTGAAGGCTGTACATACATTTGAATGTGAGAGCATCTATGTGCACATAACAATGTAGGTTGAATGTAGGTTGTAGTGCAATGTACAAAGTAGATTTCACAGTTATGTATGTTTAGCAGTATGTTAGTGTGGGTATACAGTATGGTAAACAAACATGTTGATATACCTATCTATCATATGGATACATATGTATGTCAAAATATGTGTGTGTGTATATGTATATATATATATATATATATATATATATATATATATATATATATATATATATAATATGCATATATGTATACATACATAGAGAGAGATGTAGGAATACATAGACAGATGTAGATAGATAGAATATGTACAAACATATATATGTAATACACACATACAGATATAGATATATGTAGATACATATACACAGACAGACAGATCTGACTATTTGCAGGTATGACTGTATATGACGATCTCACACACACACCCTGTCCCACCCCCTCTGTCACTCTCACCCCCTCTCTGTCACACCCCCCCTCCATATCTATAGAAATATATGTACATCAATATATATATGTGTATATGTATACAGACATATATATATATATATATATATATATATATATATATATATATATATATATGTACATATAGATATATCTATATACATATATATATATATATATATATATATATATATATATATATAGAGAGAGAGAGAGAGAGAGATGTATATATATTCTGAGTGAGGCACATGTGTACAGATGTATTGCAACAGGTGCCTGGTGACAAAGGCACGGAGTGAACACCAGTGTCAAAACTGGAGTACCATACCCCATTTCAAATCACCTACACCAGTAACCACCAGATATGTGATTGGCTGCCCACCACTGCATGTGTCAGGGGTGAACAGGGTCATAAATGTGTACAATAGTCCCCCCAATGATATTCACAGTGGCACACTATTCCTGGAATACCTGCACATGGTATGTGTCAGCAGACATGGTGTGTCAGCTACAGACATGTAGGTCAGTGTACCCCTCCACACCACATAATGGCTGCCATGGTATGTACCTCACATGACAGCTACAGATATGGAGAAGGACACAGTGACATGTACAACACTGTGACAATGCACTCAAACACATTACCAATGCACAGTGACTGACAACACCACAGAGTACACACATACTACCCACATAGAGGTTACCACTCCTGGATTTACATACTTAAGTCACACCCATGACAGATGTCCAACAACCATAGTAACACCTCACACCATCCACAACCTAAATGACTGCTGTGTGTTGTCCGTGCCACTGCAATACAGAGCACATGGTGGAGGTACAGGTTCCTACCCACAGATAAGACATACCCTGCAATAAACCACACAGTGTTAAGAAGCAAGACTCCCCATGAGTACATGCCACACATACCCCTGCTGAATGTTAGTCAGATAGGTAATATGCCATATGAGTCACCCTGTGTAACTGTTTGACAGCAGCAGGTACCATCACACCACATGTGTCACAATGGTCAGGGTAACAGAACAGTATGCTGCTGTAGTCCCAGGGGCAATAGCATATTGTATAGTATTGTATTGTAATGTATTGTATTGTGTTGTATTGTATTGGTATGTAGAGGTGCCTCCATCGTGGAGTGGAACCACTGCTGCTGTGCGCCAGTGTACAGGTACATATCCTGTAGTCAGGCTAGTGTTACATAGCACTTCTATATGTGTGTTTAGGTCCTCTTGGAGTTCATGTAACATGCAACCGGGGATACCATCAGGTCCCATTCATGTTGTGTATTCTGCTTTCCTGAGGGCGGCTCTCACCTGGACATCTGTGATGACAGGGAGGTTACAGTCAGCTGGGATAACTATGTCTTATTTTGGGGGAGAGGGAGGGGGGAAACCTGCACTGAACCTGTCTGCCACAATGTTGCCAATATCTGTGGGTTCAGTGAATTATTTGTTGTTGTGTACTAACTATGAGCACAGTGGAGGGATTCTGACCAGGTTGCTAACATAACTGAAGAAGGCCTTGTGGTTATCTGTAGTGTCCCTGTTGATTTCCCTCTCAAAGTTGCCCATGGATGTTTGAATGAGAGAAAATAGATCCTTACTAGTGCTGCTCAGACATGCCTTCCCTTTATGGAATTATGCTCTGTCTTGCAGTAGCTTCCATCTTTTGTAATACAATCTGTCTATGGCTGGGGTCACCAGACAGGATGCTGTCCTTTTGTGGAGAGTGTCTTGGTCTTATATAGGATTGCATGATTCATGCATTCTCAGAGATGTCCGTAGAAATAATTTGTGAAGGGGGTCAGCATTGTGGGTTGTGTCTTCCACTGGCCCAGTGGGCTGAAAGGATACCATGTCACTGTTACAAAGTGTAAAGTTTGCATTTGCAATGTTATTCACTATAGTCATTTGTGCTGGTAGTGGAGGTGGGATATGTATATCCAGGGTAATTAGTTTGTGGTCAGCTCACAGTAGTTGATGATGTAGCCCATACAGTACCTAGATACAAACCCCCAGAGTGAGGAGGTGCTCTGTACCTGAATCAGTGTTCTGACTGCTGGGGTTTGGTAGCATGTCGTATGGAGTGTGCCAGGTACTGTTGCACAGTTGCTGGCTGAGCACTGATACCTGGCCATTTACATGTGTATCCACCAATAGACAGACAGATGCTATATATGTGAGATATGTCGTATCATAACAGTCGAGTAGCATGTGTAGTATGTGTGCCAAATTCTGCTGACATATATTGCTGATATCATGTTATTTCCTTTCTCAGGAACATGGCTCACCCGCGAAATCCAGCTTACTCTGCAGCTGAGGATGAGGAGATACACCAGAGCCTGGTGCGGGATTATGCAATACTCTTTTCCCGCACCAGCCAGAATCAGCAGGAGAGGGCTGCACTGTGGCAAGACCTGGTCCGTCGGGTAAATGACATAGGCATGCATAATAGGACATATGAGCAGGTACGACATCACTGCAGTGATTTAATCAGAAATGTCCGTCAGCGTGTGTCGGATATCCGCAGGCAACAGGTCGCCACAGGTGGTGGGGTGGCTACACATCCCCCACTCACCAGACTGGAGGGACTACTCATGAGTGTAGTGGCTCCAGCCCGCCAACAACAACAACAGCAGCAGACATGCATTATGATGGAGGCTGAAGCCACGCAGCAGCAAGACTATGAGCGTGCAGGTAATATGCCATATGTATAGTTGACTGTTGTGTACACTGGTAGTTAATGCATGTGTGAGGTGTGTCCTTGGTTTGTAGCTGTCATAGTATTTAATGTGCAAGTGTGATATCCTCAATATCAGCAGCTGACCTGTGAAAGGCAACTGTTGTACTACTGACCTGTATCATACTCAGTAACAATGGCACAGTTGTGCCCACTGACATTAGTTTCCTCACTTCTGCAGGTCCCTCCGGTGTAACAGCAATGCAGCCTATCCATGCTGGTGAGTGTGTATTAACAATACCTTTAATAGTCTTGATAGTAATAGTAATATTAGGCTCACTGAGTAGTGCTCTGTGTATGCATGCAGGTGTGTCTGTGTCTGTGTGTTGATATCTCGCATACTGAGTAGTGTACAACTGTGTGCAACTGTGTGCAACTGTGTGCATGTGTACGTGTGCATGTGTGCATGTGTGCACCTGTGCATGTGTGCATGTGTGCATGTGTGGACCTGTGCATGTGTGGATGTGTGCATCACTGGTAATATTGTGTAGACATTGTAAACTGTGTTTCCTGTTTCCCTCCCACAGGTTCTGGTGCTGCTCAGGTGTCATGCAGCAGGGAACCTGAATCAGGTGCCATGGGTACTGATAATGATGACATCTGTGTAATAGCACAGGAAGGTATGCCAGGGTCCGTCATTGGTCAGCCGATTGACAGTACACAGCTGTCAACTCCATCAATACGCACAGTTATCCTGCCAATACACCCTTTGTCACCAATGTCCGTAGGTGATGGACAGCATACAGTGGGCATTGACCAGGGTAATGTGGAATCTGTGGCACATGCGTCCACACACAGCAGCCATGGGCATGGCCCTGAGATGGTACCACACTGACAGATGTCCAGGGGTTCTCATGGGAGCATCTGTGGGTGTACTGCCCCTGTCAGATATGCCCACAGAGGTCTTACAACCTCAGCTATGTTTCGGGCTGTCATGCAGGCACAGTCACGTATGGAACGGTACAACAGACAGGGTCTGAGGGAGCTGACAGCATGTCGCACAGCCATGACTGACAGTATGCATGACATTGCGGCTGCCATCCGTAATTTCACAGATGTCATAGACAGACGTTGTGGGGACATATTAGACCGGTTCCACAACTACATGTCCATGAGCCAGGGCGATGGTGGACGGTTGAGGCATCGACGTGGGCGTATGCCAGCAACAGCAGCAGCTGGCAGTCATCGCGGACGACAACAGGGCCGTGGCTGCCCCCATAATGCCAGCAGCAGCCCCAGCAATGCTGGGTCTGTGCTGTCATCAGACCGCCCCAGGAGACCACGTGCACATGGCTCTGGCCAGGCCCGACAGGGATCTGTGTCCAGTCAATGAACACCTGCTTCTGATGACAGTACCCAGTCTGGGTTGGTACCAGATACGGTCCGTAGCACCCCTGAAAGGCACAGGTACCATGTCCGTGGCCAGATACACTGATCTGCATGACCTGGCAGGTACAGTCTGTGGCTGTCCACAAACACCAGTATATGGCAGCCGTGAGGTGGAACTGTGTGCATCCATACACACATGTGAATTGACAACACGTAGGGCTACCGCATACATGCACACACTGCATCAACATTGCCCCACCTTGTATTGCTGTCCCTCATGAACACACATGCACATACATGTCAATTGGTGGTATCGGTGGCTGACTCAGGCATACCAAGTTCACACCCTGTGCATATGATGAAACTGTGCCACCTCCTGCAATCTGTAACATCAGTGCAGGTACAGGTTAACATGTTGCTGATGCACAGGGTGACTACATAGATGTGTAGTAATAGTATCATGTTGTTAACAGTACTGTGTGCTGATATAATTGTGGGTATATCACAGCATGCCTGATGCAGTAAGGGTATGATTGTCATGTACTGTTGTCTACACCCATGGTAAGTACCATAGTGTATCATCTGCACATGTTGGCATACTGGTGGTAAGGATGTCAACAGAAGGCTACATACATAGGTAGCACAGGGGATAAGGTAATGAAAGTATTAATATGCAATGATGGACATGTAAACTGCAAGTGGCATGTTGACCACACTGGACTCTGCAATGCGGATGTTTGAGGATGTTGATATGTGTGCAGTACTACACGACTGGTACAGGACACATAGGAGCACCCTAGCACTGCAAGCTCACATCTCATACCATGCTAGACAGCCCCAACACACAAAACTAACTGTCACAGGAGGGAGAGTGCCCATACATGTCAGGGATACTGTGGTGGCAGGCCAGGTAGCATACATCCTACTAAGTATGGAACCACTGAATGAAGGCTCAGTGTCTGTTATTTGACATGTGTATTACTGCAGGTATGAGCACATGGGTTTCCATCCAGTTATTGTACATCCTGACGGTACATGGTCTGTACACGTGTGTGTGCTGAGACTGGACCCTAGCCATCTGACCTGTGTATTTCCATGTACATGTGCATAGTGCCTGCATATTTGCAGTGTTACCTACTGGAAGTGGTACAGCTTGTTTGTTGTACAATGGACTACATGCAGCCCTGCTTACTGTAGCTTTGTTTGCTTGCATGTTTGCTTGCAGTTACCCTGGAATACTGATCCCGCCTGCAATGCAGAGTTACAGAGCTTCTGTGGACTCCTAGTGACATCTGCATAGCTTGCTATATGTATGTCCATGTCTCACTTGACAGAACGTCACTGTTTGTCCTGTTCACATGTACGTTGCCTGTGACACATTGCATATGACTTACCTGGCATTTGTCCACATGAGCAGTCATATATGCCACTGCTAACTAATCACAGGCACTGCACCCTCACATACTCACCCTCTGTTGAACCACCTGCTTCACTAGGGATGGCTTGCACCTGTCACCCCTGGGCTTTCGGATATTGGCAAAGGCTCTTGCTACCCCCATAGTGCCTTTATTAGGCAAGGCTCAAAAGACAAACCCACCTCCATAGGTATCACAAGGGATAAGAAACTAAGAGTAATGCTACTCAATGCCAGAAGTCTAAACCTCAAGATGCACGCACTCGAAACTCTCCTTAGCATGGAGAACATCGATATCTGTGCAGTAACAGAAACCTGGTTCATGGCTCCCGAGAGCACCCCAACACTACCAGGTTATACCTCATACCATGCTTTTCGGCCCCAAAACTTGGACCGAACCACAAAAGGAGGGGGATTATCGATATTCATCAAAGATACCCACACCTCCAGGTTGGTGGCAAAGCACCAAGCATCACAGACTATCCATGTGCAACTAACAGTGGGTAAAACTGCCTTCCAGGTTATAGCCTGCTACAGACCACCCTCCCAAACCCAAGAACTGCACTCGGCCTTCCTGAGAACAGTGGAAAATATGAAAGTCTCTCCAAACACCATTATATTGGGCGACTTCAACTACACAAACATAGACTTGGAGCATGACCCTAGCTCCAACACCCTAGCCCAAAGATTCCTAGAATTTATGAACTCAAATGCTATGGAACAACTTGTTACCACTCCCACAAGAGGGGAAAACATACTGGACCTGATCATCACCAACATGGGGACTCTATGCTCCAGACCAGAAGTGTATCCCTCACTGGTAAGATCAGACCATAAACTAATCTCACTGGATATTCACATCCCGATCCCAGCCCCTGCCCAGAAAACCACAGTGAACAACTTCTCTAAAGTAAATTCACACTCCTCAAAACCGAGGTGGAAACCTTCAAAGCCCCCGGGCCTGTGGAAAATACGGCCCAGACTGCAGATTTCTCTATAAACGCATTCTATGGACACCTTCAGGAATGCATGGATCATGCAATCCCAAATAAAACCTAGACCCAATCCTCCAAAGGAAGACGTCCTGTCTGGTGGACCCCAGCCATAAACAAACTATACAATAGAAGGAGGGAGCTACTAAATGATACAGCAAAATCCCAAAAAGGGAAGGCATCACTGATCAGTATTAGCAAAAACTACGGGCACTCATAAAATTGTCTAAGGCCAGCTTCGAGAGAAAATTGCACAGGACACTAAGGATAATCACAAGGCTTTCTTTAGTTATGTTAGTAACCTGGGTGGTAATTCCCAGATATGCTCAGAGGTAGTCCAAAATGTCAAAAGAAACACCGAACCCACAGACATTGCCAACATCCTAGCTGACAGGTTCAGCACAAACTTCTCCCCCCCCTCCACACCGAAAGGGCAAATATTTATCCCAGCACAGTGCTGCCCCCCTGACATCTCAGATGCTCAGGTAAGAGCCGCCCTCTCCAAAGCAGAAAACACAGCATCAATGGGACCAGAAAGTGTCCAGGGCTGTGTCCTACATGAACTCCAAGAAGAGCTACACCCAAACATAAAACTACTGTTCAATCCCAGCCTTACTACAGGATATGTGGCCAAAGAGTTGCGTACAGCAAAAGTGGTCCCTCTCCATAAAGGTGGTGCCTCAACGGATCCTGGACACTATCGCCCCATAAGCCTGACAAGCTTGGTCTGCAAAGCTATGGAAAGGATCATCATGGACCCCATAAATAAAGATATTGGGGACCTACAGACACTGGATCATACCCAGTTTGGCTTTGTTAAGGGTAGATCCTGCCTCTTAAACCTGGTTGATTTCTTTGAAACAGTCACCAAGGCCATTGACGAGGGGAAGGTGGTCCACACAGCCTACCTGGACCTCGCAAAAGCCTTTGATAAAATACCCCACTCGGGCATTGTAGAGAAGCTCACCAGCTTAAATATTAACCCCTATGTCACTAGATGGATTGCACACTGGCTCAAGGACAGAACCCACATGGTTAGAATTGCTGGAGCCATGTCAGACTCCAAACCAGTTACAAGTGGTGTCCCACAAGGCTCAGTCCTGGGTCCTCTCTTGTTCGGTATATATTTCTCGGAGGTACAGGCCAACATGGAAGGACTGTGGCTGACCAAATTCCCAGATGACTGAAAACTCGCCGCCATAATCGACTCTCCAGCCGACACAAGCATCCTCCAAAAGGGCCTCATAGAAACAGACAACTTGTGCCAAAGCCATGGCCTCAAGCTGAATGCCAAAAAGTGTATAGTCATCCCCTTTGGCAAAAACAAAGTGCCGACAAAGTACTACATAGGTGGTAATCCATTAAGTACAGAAGAAGTAATTAGGGACCTGGGGACCCAAGTTGATAGCAATCTCTCATTTGACAACCACGTGGCCAAAGTGGTTAGAAAAACATTTTATATAGCCCACCACATCATGAAGGGATTCACATCTTGTTCAGGGGAGGACATCGTGCCTCTTTACTCATCCCTCATCAGGCCCATAATTGAGTACAATGCCCCTGTTGGGATGTACCTTACCAGACACGTGCAGCAACTGGAAAGACCCCAAAAGTACCTCACCAAGAGGATCAAAGGGCTCAAACAGATGCCATATGCTGACCGGTTAAAGAAACTCCAGCTCTACTCAGTGGCATACCACCTGTTCAGAGGCGATCTATGCCTGACATATAAAGCCATGTCCAACCCGGAATTAATGGGCATGCTGCACCTCAGAATATCCAAATCCCATTGAGCTACGTGCTCAAGAGACTTGAACATCAGCACTGAAATAAATAGGACATGCTGGAGGGACAGATTCATAACCCAGAGGCTCCCTTCACTCTTGAATAAAATCCCAGTCCAGGTTTGGCAGAGTCCCTCATTGACTCTCTTCAAGAGGAATCTTGATGAGTGGATGGGACATTGTAGGTTTACCCCAGGTATCACTTTTGTATCACTGTTAGACAGAGGCACAGTATACTAACCTCAAAAAAGGGCGTAGCAAGATAAATTTACAATGGGTGGCGAAAGCCAAACACATTCTGGCTAGGTTTGTAAATGCCCTAGGGCAAATAGCCTAGTATGAACCTATGAACCTATGAACCTATGTACCTTGTTCCCCATTGGCCCTATGTGCTGTTAATCACCATGGCAATCACAATACTATGGTAGCATGTGCAAAGGTCACTTGTCAGTCACCTCTATGGTACAGTTGTGGAATATGTGGGTCATGTGGCAATGTCACAGCTGCCACATGTACACAGTCAGCCCTCTCCCCTACACATGGACGTACAACACATGTATGAGATGCAACCACATAGCCAAACTGAGGACTAAGCACTCTGAACCCAGTACTGGCATAACCTGTCAGGTGGCATGAAATACTACAGTGACTACAATACCAGTCTGATGTAGACCTACACTGACAGCAATACAAACACGTGAACACACTTGGCCATTCATGGAGCCTAAGAATAGCATCCTGCCTGAGCGGCAGACACCTCTGCAGCTGGCACACAGGCATACGTTATGCCAGAACACAGCACGCATAACACATAGCACACAAATCCTGTGTGCCAAACAGTCACAGCCTGTACGGCCAGACAACACACCTGCTACAGTTGTGTTAGGTACCTTTATTGTCCGGTACAGTGAGGTCACGCTCACCAGGCTGGACAAGGTGAAGGTCACAGTGATATGCTCGTGGGGCACTATGGTCCACCACATAACACAAGCATACAGGTCAGTCAGAGGCATGGACACATATGACTCAGTCATTGTCCATGCCACTATGGCTGACCTGTGATGTACCTCCCTGGACTACATGATAGGGAACATGGAAGGGCTCTCTGAGCATGTGGCATAGGCTGGTATGACCCTGACCTTGGTTGGCATCATACCCTCACCAGGAATGCTGACGTATTACTGAATGCTGATGAATTACTGTAGCTACAACACCCTAGCTGAAAGGTTCCTAGCATGTAGTCACTGCATTGCTATGGAACAACTTGTTACCACTCCCACAACAGGTGAAAACATGCAGCACCTGTTCATCAACAACATGTAGACTATATGCCCCAGACCAGATGTGTATCCCTCGCTGCTAGGATGATACCATCTACATCTCACACTGTATATACACATACCACATGCAGCACCCGCACAGAAGACCACAGTCATAATGTCATCCAGTGCAAATACCATGTATTCACATGTGGCAGGCGTCAGACATGGGAACTATTGAAGGTCACAGGTATATATGTGTATTTGCCACACACATACATCATATGTGTCCATTGCCATTACTGGTTTAATCGATGTCATGCATTATTGTCAACAGCAACCCACACACATGGGCATTCTGTGTGACAAAAACACACGTGGCATGTGTGGAATTCAAAGCCATAACTAACTGTGCTATGACAGTAGTGAGAGATGCAGTAGCAGAGCGTGCTATTTGCATTACTGGGAGATTTTCCCTCTTCCACTGTACTTGTAGGGTGCTGACATCATCTCTATGTAGAGATTGGAATATGCAGCAGCTGGTGTGTTGTACTGGTTGGCAAAAGGGTAAATTCTTTCACACATGTAATTATACACACCCTACTTTCACCACCCCCACTTGCTGGATTCAAACCCCTACCTAATTGTGTTTTGACACTCAAGACGGACACATTTGCAGAGCGCGTTATTTGCATTACTGGGAGGTTTCTATTCTCCTGCTGTATTTATAGGGTGCTGACATCATCAGTGTTTAGAAAGGGGAATGTGCATCCTGTAGTGTGTTCTCCTAGTTGCCAAAAGGGACATTTCTTTCATACAGACTTGCACACACACAACCCCCCTCCACACACAGTGGACATTTGCAGGATTCAAACCCCTATTTAACTATGTTATGACACTCTAGACGAACGCATTAGCAGAGCACGCTATTTGCATTACTGGGAGGTTTCCTTCTCCTGCTGTACTTATAGGGTGCTGACATCATCAGTGTTTAGAAAGGGAAATGTGAATCCTGTAGTGTGTTATCCTAGTTGCCAAAAGGGGCATTTCTTTCATACAGAATTGCACACACACTAACCCCCCTCCACACACACTGAGCATTTGCAGGATACAAACCCCTATCTAACGATGTTATGACACTCGAGACGGACGCATTAGCAGAGCGCGCTATTCGCATTTCTCTGAGGTTTTCCTTCTCCTGCTGTACGTATAGGGTGCTGGCATCATCAGTGTTTAGAAAGGGAAATGTGCATCCTGTAGTGTGTTTTCCTAGTTGCCAAAAGGGACATTTCTTTCATACAGAATTGCACACACACTAACCCCCCTCCACACACACACTGAGCATTTGCAAGATTCAAACCCCTACCTAACTATATTATGACACTTGAGACGGATGCATTAGCAGAGCGCGCTATTCGTATTACTGGGAGGTTTCTCTTCTCCTGCTGTACTTATAGGGGGCTGACATCATCAGTGTTTAGAAAGGGAAATGTGCATCCTGTAGTGTGTTCTACTAGTTGCCAAAAGGGACATTTCTTTCATACAGAATTGCACACACACACACTAACCCCCCTCCACACACGCTGAGCATTTGCAGGATTCAAACCCCTACCTAACTATGTTATGACACTCGAGATGGACGCATTAGCAGAGTGCGCTATTTGCATTACTGGGAGGTTTCCCTTCTCCTGCTTTACTTATAGGGTGCTGACATCATCAGTGTTTAGAAAGGGGAATGTGCATCCTGTAGTGTGTTTTCCCAGTTGCCAAAAGGGACATTTCCCTCACACAGACTTGCACACACACCAACCCCACTCACCCACTGAGCATTTGCAGGATTCAAACCCCTACCTAACTATATTATGACACTTGAGGGAGACACATTAGCAGAGGGCACTATCCGAATTACTGGGCATCTCTTTTGCACTTGCAGTATTTATAGGGTGCTGACATCATTATTTCTACAGAGGTATGTACATCTAGTACTACCTGTCAGGTGGGGGATAGCATATATATGCATTTGCAGCCACCTACTTCAGGGTCAGATATGCACATCAGCACTGGCAGGTTATGTTTTATACCATGCTTCGTGACCACAGGACCTGTAACACACAACACAACCAGTCCAGACCACCCCTCCCACATCCAAGACACACACTTTGCTTCCCTGGGAACAGTGCCAAGATATGCAGGTGTTCACATACACCATTCCAGTTGTTAGTGTCAGGTACAGGCATATTCTGTGTGGGAACTACTCAGGCCTCTACAACATTACCCTACAGCCACTAACATTTATGAGTCCATGTGCTATGGCAGAGCCACTCACCACAGCCACAAGGGGGAATACATATTGCACCTGACCATCTGCAACATGGGTACTCACTGTTCCACACCAGAGGTAGACCACCATTGTTGATATCTGTCCATACCCCCCTTTCCCTGGACATCCATATCCCATCCCCACCCCCAGGCAAGGTTGTCACTGCAAACAAACTGTATTTATCAAAAGCAGACCTTACACTTGTGAAGACTGGGGTGGAAGACTTCAAAGGACCCATGCTGGGGGAGTATACAGGCCACTCTGCATAATCCTTGACAATTGCATTCTATGACCATGTGGAAGGTTTGCATTGATCATGCCATCCCAAATATACCCATGACTGCTCCACAACAGGACACCTGTCAGGTGTACACCAGCCATATATGAGCTGTCCAACAGACAGAGTGAGCTAATACATTGCAGAGCAGTAGTCCACAGAGGGAGGACATCTCTGAAAAGTACCGGCACGACACTTCAATCCCTCATAATCATCACGACACAGTGTTGACAGTGAAATTGTCCAGACAATGCAGATAAGGCTCCCCTCAGTCTGTTATTGACGCCCACTTACTGTTAGAGGTCCTCAGCAACCCTCTTCCAGCACACACCAACAACATGGATGTGGCTTAGCAAATTCAAACCCTGGGATCTCCACTGTGTCCCTGCTTGACAGAGGCACAGCACACTAGCCTCACACGGTGCCTTATGTGACCTACTTTACAGTGGCACAGTAGCCTACTGTACTGGGGAGGCAGATGCCAAGCACACTCTGGCTAAGCTGTCATTCCCTAGGGCAAACAGCCTAGTGTTGACCTCTACACCCATATGTTTAATTGTCAGATGCACATTATTTGTTGCTGATAGACTGTTTGCAGGTCTTTATTGCCATAGCATTCCCTGTTTGTATGAACAACTTGTGTATCTGTGGAAGATGTTTGAATATGGGAGGGATCCACTATATCACGTATGTCTCTGTAGTCATTTAACTGTGTGCACTGGGCAGATTGCTGTAATGTGGTTGGTTCCTGGAATAACACGTACAAGTACCAGATATGTGTGGCCAACTGCTAAAGTGAGATTTGGACTGTGTGTGAGCATGCCCAGTTCAGCCTTCCCATGGCATGTTGTCTGACATATGTCTCATTTATCAAAGTGTGTGAGCATGCCCAGTGTGAGCTTTCCATATGTTGAACTCTGCAGCCCACCACATTTGTGGATGAGTGTGAACTTCAACAATATCTCCCGTTTATGGTTGTGTGTTTTGTGTCATGTTGTGTAGTTACTGTCCAACTGCTTTGTGTGTGAACACAACAGGGATTATACTGTGCCTGCAGAGTTTGCATGGGATACTTTGCATACAGTTGTCAACATCCTTTCATACTGACCTAACACTGTAGTACCGTATAGTGTACTGGTTCAGTACCTTCACTGTGGTGGACAGTATCCTGGGCTTTAGTCCTATCACTGCTTTACATTTCCATAGTGAGCACAACAGCCTGGTTAGGGGCCAGTTGTGCACATCTGACCATGTTGCATTATGTTCAGATATGAACTACTTAAACCAGGCTTGTCCAACATTGGTAGTGTATTCCACAACTTAGGTGTACATTGGCAAACATTAGCGATGTGCCCTAGGCCATTTCTAATGCTAGTCGGAGAGTGTGTTTGTCCTTCGACACACATTGTAAGTGGAGTTTGCCATGACATATGTCATGGTTAGTATACTGTGCCTCTGTCTACCTGTGACATAACAGTGATACCCAGGGTAAACCTACCATCTCCCATCCACTCATCAAGATTCCTCTTGAGGAGAATAGATGAGTGACTCTATGGATAACCTGTACTGGGAGTTTACTCATGAGTGGGGGTGGCTTCTGTGTTATGGATCATGCAGTACAGCTTGTCCTATGTATGTCAGTGCTGGGGTTCAGGTCTCTCATGTGCATAGCTCACTGCCATTCAGATTGTACAAAGTGCAGCATGTTCATTGATTCCAGCTTGGACATGGCTTTATACATCAGGCACAGCTTGCCTCTGGGTGGGCAGAATGGCAGTGTGTGGAGCTGCAGTTTGTTTAATCAGGCAACACATGGCATCTGTTCAAGCTCTTTGATACTCCTGGTGAGGTACTTTTGGGGACTTTACAGTTGATGGAGGTGTCTGCTGAGGTACATCCCACAGGGGCTATTGTAGTCAATTGTAATGCTGCTGAAGGATGACTGCAGAGCCACAATGACCTCCCCTTATCTAGATCTGACAACCTTCATGATTAGGTGGGTATATGGTATGTTTCTGTAAACACTACAGCCACATGCTTGTCCAATGCAAGATATCTATCACCTTGTGTCCCCAGGTCTCTCATTACATGTTAAGTACCTATGTGGTAATTGGTGGGCACTTACTGTATATCCACGGGGGTTGACTATACACTTTTCTGCAATTAGCTTGCTGACATGGCTATGGCACCAGTTGTCTGTTTCTATGTGGCCCTTTTGTGGGATGCTTGTGTCAGCTGGAGGGTCAGATATGGTGGGCAGTTTGTAGTCCTCTGCAAACATGTTCAGACACAGTCCTTCCATGTTGGCCTGTACCTATGGGACATATATACCAAACGAGGGAGGTCCCAGGACCAAGCCTTGTGGGATGCCAGTTATATCTGGTTTGTAGTCTGACATGGCTGCAGCATGTCTAACCATGTCAGTTCTGTCCTTGGTCTGGTTTGCAACCCCTCTACTGACATAGGGGTTTATATTTAAACTGGTGAGCATATCTATAATGAACACGTAGGGTATTGTATGGAAGCCTTTGCAAGGTCCAGCTACGCTGTGTGGACCACATTACCCTCATCAATGACCTTAATGACTGTTTCAAATGAGTCAAACATGTTTAGGGGCAGGATCTGCACTTAAGAAAGCCACACTGGGTAGAGTCCGGTGTCAGTAGGTCCCCAATATCTTTATGTCTGCGGTACATGCTGATCCTTTCCATAGCTGTGCAGACCAAGCTTCTCAGGATTCTGGGGTGGTAGTTTGCAGTATCCATTCAGGCAACACCTTTGTTGAGAAGGACCACTGTTGTTGTACACTGCTCTTTGGGTACATATCCTGTGGTAAGGCTGACATTGAGCAGCAGTGTGATTTGGCATTCCATTCTTCTTGGAGGCCATGTTGGACTCAGCCCAGGACACCATCTCATATCATTGCTGCTGTGTGTTTTGCTTTGTAGATGCTGGCTGTTACCTCAGCATCTGCAATGTCAGGGGGCCAGCAGTCTGCTGGGATAGATGTTTTGCATTCTGGGGGGGGGGTTTGCACTGCACCTGTCAGGTTGTATGTTGGCAATATGTGTGTGTGTTTGGTATGTTGTTTGTAATATTTGCGTGATTCAGAGCATATCTGTGAATTCCCAATACGGTTCCTACCATCAGTTGAGGAAGCCTTGGGATTATCCTTAGTGTCCTGTACAATTTGTATCTTCATAGGTTCATAGGTTCATACTAGGCTATCCACCCTAGGGCATTTGTAAGCCTAGCCAGAGTGTGTGTGGCTTTCGCCACCACTTGCTATGTGAATATTATGGACATTTATGATTTACTTTACTGTGCCTCTGTCTGGACGTGACACAGTGAAGACCCCCAGTGTACATCTATGATCATCCATCCACTTGGCAAGATTCCTGTTGAAGAGTGTCAGTGAGGGGCTCTGCCTAACATGGAGTGGGATTCTGTTCCAGGGTGTGGGGAGCCTCTGGGTTATGTATCTGTTCCTCCAGCACATCCTATTTCATTATGTGTTGAGGTTGACATCTCTCACTCTCACAGCTCCGATGGCTTTGAGTTTTCTGGGGTGGAGCATGTCCATTACTCCTGTGTTGGACATGGCCTTGTACAACAGACATACAACACCTCTGTGTAGGTAGTATGTGACTGCATTCAGCTGGGGTGTCTACAGCCAGGCAGCATATGACATATATTTGAGACCCTTTATCCTCTTGGTGAGGTACCTTTGAGGTCTTTCTAACTGCTGCAGATGTCAGTTAAGGTACATCCCAAATGAGGCATTGTACTAGATTATGGGTCTGATAAGAGAACAGTATAGTGGCACAATGACCTCTGTTGATGTAGATGTGAATCCTTTCATGATACGGTGTCCAATATAGACAGTCTTCCTAGTCACATTGGCAATGTGAGTGTCACATAACAGGTTACTGTCCACTTGTGTCCCTAGGTCCCTGATTACTCCTTCCATACATAATGGTTTACCACCTATGTGGTAATTTGTGAGTACCTTGTTTGGTATTTGGTGGGACATTCATACTGTCCAGTGTCTTCAGGACGGCTGGGTGGGGTTCCTGTGTGTGAGAGTGTGGTCTGTAGCATGCTACAGACTGTACAGCAGTCTTGCCTATGGTTAGTTGCACATGGGTGGACTCCAATGCTTTGTGCATTGTCAGTTACCTGGACGTATGGGTGTCTGTGCTGAATATGGATACTCACCCTCCTTTTATGTTTTGGTCCAGGTTTTGGGGCCAAGACGCATGATATGTGGTATAACCTGGTAGTGCTGGTGTGCTGTCAGGAGGCTTGCAGCAGGTTTCTGTCACTGCACAGATATCGATGGTCTCCATACTGGGGAGGGCCTCGGGAGCATGCATATTGAGGTTTACACGTCTGGCATTGGTCAGCATTACCCTTATGTTTCTTTCCACTTATGTTTTCTAGGGTGGTGGGTTAGTCTTTTCAGCCTTGCCTACGAAAGGCTCTATGGAGGTGGCAAAAGCCTTATCCAATATCCAGACGCCCAGGGGTAACAGGTGCAAGCCATCCCTGGAACAGCAGCATGGCTTGTCAAGCATGACATCCCAAGCAGACAGACATTGGATCCCCTTGGAATGACACCAGTAATTGTGCCACTTGTTAAAGCTGATCATTCTGTGTTTGTACTGTGGCATCATTCTTGGTGAGGGCAGGATGCTGCAAACGGTCAGTGTCATACTGGCCTGGACTACATAATCGGAGAGCTCATCTATGTCTCTTTTCATGTAGTCCGGGGAGGTACATCTCAGGTCATTCACACCAGCATGGACTATGACTGCATCATATTTCTACTTGCTTTGGGGTGACCTGCATACTTGTGTTATGTGGCATATTGTAGCAGCCTACAGACAGCTTACTGTACCCTTTCCCTTGTTCAGTCTGGTGAGCGGGACAGCAGCGTGTCTCACTATGGAGTCACCTATTACAACTGTATCAGGCATGTTGTTTCTCCTTCTGGCCTGTGACTGTTTGGCACACCAGCTTTGTGTACTATGTGTTGCATGTTCTATGTTTGGAGGTTGTTTGATTGGGTGTCTGCTTTGGAGGCCTCTGTTGGTGTGGTGTGTTTGTAATTAGGGCCTCCGGGAATGTTTTTCTGTGTTTATGTCTTTGGTTTGCAGTTGTGATAGGTCTATGTGGGACTGGGTTTGTAGTGTGTGTGGTTACCTTCTCCTCCTGACTAGTTTTGGAAGTACTGAGTTGAGGGAGCTCAGCCTCCAGTTTGGATAAATGGTTGCATCTCTCACATATATTTGTATTTCTTGGGGGGAGTTGAGGGTTGTCTGTGTACTTGGGGCAGGTGTAACATTGCCTCAAGATTCACAGATTCAACTTGTTGTAGCTGGCCTTAGTGGATTGTATGTGTGGACATATTTTATTGCCATACTGCTGATCAGTGATTACTTCCCTTTTTATGTTTGCTCTATCATGTAGTAGCTTCCTCATTCTCTTGCATGGTTTGGTAGTGGCTGGAGTCCACCATGCCAGATGCCTGCGTGTATGGCATTGTGTCTTGTTTTAATTTAGGATTGCATAATCCAAGCATTCCTGGCAGTGTTCATGAAATGCCTGTATAACAGGTTCTGAGGTGTGGCCCATATTTTGCACCTGCACAGGGCCTTTAATGGATTCCACATCAGTTTGGAGGAGTGCAACTTTTGCTTTACACATGTTTTTCACTGTGGTTTTCTGGCCAGGGACTGTGGTCAGGATGTGTATATCCAGTGTGATTACTCTATGGTCTGGTCTTACCAGTGAGGGATACACTTCTCATCTTTCCATCCAGTACCCATGTTGCTGATTATCACATCCAGTATGCTTACCCCTCTTGTGGGAGTGGTACGTTGTTCCTGGGCATTTTGGTTTATGGATTCTAGGAACTTTTGTCCTACAGTGTTGGAGCTAGTATAATGCTGCCAGTCTATGTCTGGGTATTTTCAGTCACCCAATATAATGTGGTTTGGAGGACTTGATATATTCATGTATTCCAACATAGGCCAGGTGCAGTTCCTGGTGTTGGGATGGTAGTCTGTAGCAGGCTATAAACTGGGAGGCAGTTTTAGCCACTGTTACTTGACCATGGCTAGTCCATGCTGCTTCTTGTTGTGGTCCCAACATGGGGGTGTGGTTATCCTTGACAATTATTGCTAGTCATCCTCCTTTTGTAGCTTGTTCCATGTTTTGAGGCTATACAGCACAGTATGAGGTGTAACCTGGTAGTGTTAGGGTGCTGTTGTGAGCCTTGACCCAGTTTTCTGTTACAGCACATATATCAACATTCTCCATACTGGGTGAGTTTAGACTGCATGCATCTTGCTGTTTAGACTTCTGGCATTGGGTAGCATTACATCTAGGTTCTTATCCCTTGTGATACCTATGAAGGTGGGTTTGTGTTTTGAGCCTTACCTATTCAGGGCATGCTGTGGGTAACAACAGCCTTTGCCAGTATCCATACGGCCCGCACTGATAGGTGCACGCCAGTACTAGCAGGTGGAGCATCATGTCATGCTCAGCATGTCATCCCAGGCTGGCACACATTGGATCCCCTTTGACTAACTGCAATACTTCAGCCAATTATTGCAATTGATTATCTCATCGTCATATTGTGGCATCATGCTTGGTGAGGGTAGGATGTTAGTCAGGGTCCTCAAGTGTGCATATACTACATGGTGTTACATTGCTTAACACATGGCATTCATGCCTCAGGTGGTGCTGCAGGGCTGCCTCTGTCGGATGCACATACTACACTCCCTGTACATGTTTGAGAGCAGGTTATGTCATTTCAGGCATCCCTGTTATTATATGAGTGAGTCAGAGAGGGGTATCATTCCCAGGGTTCCTACTGAGCCAGTGTATGTGCTATGCCTTGCCTCTTTGCCAAGGCCAGGGCATACTGGGCATGCCTCCTTCTGCCTACTGGGGCAGGCTCAGGTTGTTCCTCCTCCGAGTCACGCTCTGCCTGTGATGGCCTTGGCAATGGTGGGGGGCTGTTTGGCCCGGCCCTATGCTGGTCCTGCTGCAGCTGTTTTCGCAAAATCATATTATGTAGCATAGCACATACCATGACAATTTGGGTACATGTAGTTGGTGAGTACTGCAAGGCTCCACCAGATGTGTCCAGACACTGGAACCGTGACTTGAGCCCAAACACATGATCTATTACATCACATGTTTGTGCGTGTGCCTCATTATGGCATTCCTGCTCAGGTGTGTGTGCATTTCTGATGGGTGTCATCAGCCACGGCTCCAGTGCATAACCTGCATCCCCGACTAGGTGTCCATGTGGGATGTCTCCATTGGCAAATGTCTGGTACAGCTGTGTCAAATGCCAGATATGGGAATCATGGTACCTCCCAGGGCAGCCAGCACACACATTCATTATTATGCCCTGGGCATCACACACGACCTGGCAGTTGATGGAGGGGAAGCCCTTGCGGTTAATGTAGGCCCTACCCCGCTCACCGGCTGGTGCTTTGATGTGTATGTGCGTGCAGTCTATTGCACCCACTACCTCAGGGTATTCCGCTATTTGCTGGAAGAGACGCATATTGCTGGCCAATACCTCACGGGCATTGGGGAAATATACATGATCACCGACATGTGCTGACATGGCATCCAGGAACTGGTGCAGTACCCTGGGGGCTGATGCCTGTGATATCCCCATCATATCACCAGTTGGTCTCTGGAAGGTACCTGTTGCTAGTATTCTTAGGCCAACACATGCCTTGGTTTCCACTGGGATGCGTTCCCCTCTGTTGGTTCTGTGTGTGAGGCGTGGCCTGCACAGCTCGACAATTTGCTGCAGGAGGTCTCTGTCTACTCTATAGCGCTCTAATATCTACAGCTCATGTAACCCGTGGTAGGTGACCCTGGGCCTGTACACTCTTCTCCGTCTCCTCACTGTGGGTAGTCTGGCACCATCTGCATTGTCACCACCCTCAGCAAGTCACCTATGTCTCCTTATGACAGCTATGGCAGCCCCTAGCATTTCTGCTCTGAGTTCAGCTTTTTCAGTTTTCACTTCTAATAGCTTACTCCTGTCTTGCAGTGTCTCTTGAGAGAAACATCTTGCACTGCTCCTTGCAGAGTTTTAAGTGCTTGGCTGAGCTACTATTCTGCCTGTGTAATTGCCTGCTTCTAATTGTTTACACCTGCTAGCTACAGCAGTATTCCCTGCTAGCTTCCTACTAATTCTGTTGCTTCCATTTTCCTTTCTGTTTCCTCAGGGGGAAGCAACGTGCATACCAGCAGAAACACGCTCACAGTGGCTTACATGCGCGCACACATGCTTACACTGTTCAGAATCTGCTTATTCTGGTTAAAATGCACGCACACCAGTGCAAACAGTCTTAGAAGTCTGCCAACACACTCCCACATGCTCAGTCTGACTTACACGCGCACACACTGCCCTACTCGCGCCTCATGGCGCGCACACGTGCACATGCACTCCCAGCAAGAAACTTTGGAGTAAGCAACAGTGTACACCTTCCATTTCTTGACTTTCCCATGCTTATCTTGTGGCACTCCTCTTTCCATGATATGTGTCTGACATCTGTCATGTAACACTGACCTCCAATGAACTGCATTTCTTTCTACCATTCCCCCCTCTGATGTCACCTATCTCCTACTCTATTCCTCCCCTTTATGTATCTCTTACACTACTCAGAATGTGCTCATTTGCTATGTGACAGTGGAATTCAGTATCCTAACACTCATTTACATCAGAATGCCTACTAATGCTTAGTTACATCTCTTAGACTCAGCTTCCCCCCTTAGCAACTACTAAACAGTGGCCATGTTGTTTTTGGTCTGCTGGTCCCTGTATCATAAATCCATGTATTGCATAAAACCCACATTTGTGGGTTTCTAACCTTCATTTTTATGTTTTATACAGCGCAACCCGTTTGCGCGGGGCTGCGCTGCGTTTAAACATCGGCGATCACCGAAAAAAAAAAATTATTTTTCATATTTGCATCGGGGTACCTTGCCAATGGCCACATATTTGGCCATTGGCATGCTGCCTGACACATATGCACCCTTTATTTGGAGCTGACATGGCTCCATTGTTATTTTTGCAGAAACGTACTCAGTTGTCAACTGAGTACATTTCTGCAGCTAAAACAGCTCTTACACGGGCTGCTTTGGGCTTCGTGGATCGCTAATCTACCTCATTTGCATGCCTTTTGGATGCAAGTGAGGTGATTAGCATATCCACGCCCACTCCGGGTAAGAGACGTTTTAGCTGGTCTCTTACACGGACTTTAGGGCTGTTCCTGGATCGCGAAGGCTGCATGGAGTCTTACACTACTCTTTGACTCCGTGCACGCCTTCGTGAATCCTGCCCAAAATCTTGAGTGCGAACATTTTACTTGTCTAAGGCCACCAAATTGAAACATCATCACGCTGATTTATGAATATTTTTTTGCTTCAACCTTTGCACGATAGTTGGCACTGCTTGTTAGTGCCCATCAGCGATGCCTTCACTGAATGACCATTCATTTCCTATGGGAAAAACTCTAAATTTAATTCTGCATACACAAATGAGACTGGCAACTGTGCACTTTGGTCAGCAGTTTGGACAGTACTGAATGCAGAAAATACATCTCTTTTGTAACTTTTTCAATGACTATTCATATTAATAAAATATGTTCTGGATAACTGCACAAACAGTGCATAATCTGAATCCACATTAGCTCCTATCACCTCTTGATGATGCAGTGCAATATTTAACCAAAATCACTATTTTTGTGTCAGATTTTGTTTGAAGCTTGACAACAAGCAACAATGGCAACTATACTTCAGTAACCATACTTCAGTAACCACACTTCAGTAACTACACTTCATTAACTAAACTTCAGTAACCATACTTCAGTAACAGCAACT